>NC_142212.1:10007811-10159326 GCF_049639895.1 Pseudopodoces humilis | reverse complement strand
TACCTAAACCTGAGTTGGAAAGCTTTAGCACAGTGGAAGGGAAAATAAATAAATAAATGTCAAGGTCTGCGTGTATTCAACAAATAAAAGCAGAATTATATAAAAGCAACAGCTAATAAAAAAGATTGTTCTGTGCTGCATTTTCCATCTTTCCAACCATTATAGGAATAAAATTATCCTCAGAGAAGATCAAAAACCTTTTTCAAAACTAATACAATTAAGCTTTATTACACTGTTTCAAGTACATTTCTCTCCTTTCCCGTCTAGCCCCCACCACCTCCCACTCCAATCCAGACTAACGGTTGGAGGTATTCTTCTATTTTATTACCAGCAAAATGCTAGTCTTTAAGGGTCAGAAACTATCCAGTGTTTCAAGAGGAAAGAAAACCTGTTCTTTTTATCTACTTGCTTTTGTACACATAACAACTAGAAGATAGTTTCTCTGTAGCTCTGCAGTTTGAATAGGACGACGGGCAGCCCACCTTACTCCCCCCAAGAAGATCCTGCACTAAAATATCCATCACATTGTTTATAAAGGTGTTCCTGTAGCAAGGGACATGGACTTGAAAACACAAACTACAACAAAAGATTTCAAAAAGAGGACAATGAAGCCTGGACACAAACTTCTCCCCACTCCACTGTCCATAAAGGACAGACACAGAGGTTTTCCCTGTAATTTCCGCTTCATGAAACCAGATCCGGAGAGAAGAACATAATAGAAGCAAACAGCATGGGACCAAGAAATTGCAAAAATTCCCTTTGCGTATGAACATATGGACAACTGTGATAATTAGAACGATAGCTGCTAGATTGTTTGCAATTTCACTGAACAATCCCCATTATCTAGAAATAGAATTTAAAATACGAATGCAACACCGAGTGGTAGTTTTAATAGTTTATTTTTAATGAATTGTACGGATTAAAGTGTTGCAAAATTGTATCATGCGAATTTGCTCACAGGCATGTTTTACCACTGATAGCTCAAAAAAATGCAGCATGGACAGTCATACAGTAGGAGGGAATGAAAAGAGGAATAGATATGCCAACAGATTCCTACCGTTTCTATAATCCACAATTTTCCCATGTTCCATACTCACCATCCTGCTACATGTTGGTAATAAAACTGATTGATTTCTCTGTTTCTTTACAACCCACCCTTTTCATTGTTTGCATTTCTTTTTAGTCACATAACACAACTAAGAGTCGAATGCATGCAACTCCCTGTCAGGAAGCCTAATGGCTTCAAATTGGAGAAGATTATTCTCCACATTTATTAAAAAATAAAGACTACTTATAACATTATTTCATTTTGCCAGGAAGTGAAGAACACATTAGTTCATAAGGAACAGCCTGGCTGCTCCTATTTTTATGGCATCAATTTTTAAAAACTCATCATGGTAAACAATTAAACAGAGAAGAAAATCCCACGTTTAGGGGAGAGATTCAAATCCCTAAATGGATTTTCAAAGGTCATTTCAGGCTCAAAAGACACTTGACAATGTCTCTTTAAATCACGTTCATTTCAAAGGCTTATCCAGCAAGAAGCAGGCAGTGTACTGCAGCACCACTCTTTGAACTGTTTGGCTCCCCAGAGAAAAATTAATAATACAATTTTAATTCATATTTATAGCAAAAATTTATGTTGTGGTGGTTGATTTTTTTTTTTTTACTAAGGAAAGGATTTTTAACAAAAGGAATAAAAAGCAGGGCACTTGCTTGGTTTTTTCAATTTAGCTTTCACCTAAATCCCATGGTGAAAAAGATAATAGAGTTTGAAATACTAGAAATCTTTTTAAAAAAATCATCCAGTTAAAAAAATCTTTATCTTTCAAACACAAATTGCTCAAAAGATTTGTACAGCTTTTTCATCACTCGTATAAAGGGTGGGGGGCAGATAAGACACTGTCATCTGACAGTTCCAGGTTGCAGCACAACAGATCTTGGTTCTCTATCTTTTGGATCCACACAGATCCATGTCCTACCCCTACAGGGGCCAGAAATAAAGACAACTCAGCCTCACCTTCTTCTCAATGCGAGCCAACTGATCTTTATAGAAGGCCTCTTGTAGCTTCAACTCTGCCTCCCTATCTTGCAGCTCCATAGCCTGGGAAGGACAAGAAAACAGCATCAGTAGAAGAAGAAATTAAAAATAAACAACGTAGTTCAAAGAAAGCACATGAGATGCAGACTGGAAGGAACTAAAAAAATCACTACTCAGGACTCGTGCATGGGATCCCCCATCAGTGGAACTACAAACCTTAAGAATTGCAGCTCATTTTGGATTATCCCCTGATGTTTGAAATGCTCTTATTATTAGCATCATACTCGAACTCAAACCCTTGGTTTTACACTTCTTATTAAATGAAAACATATAATCGTAGAAAGGTAACACTTCTCCACTCCCTTTTTCAGAACTCCATCTTATCCATGTCTGTTTTTCCATGAATCACGACAGTTATTACTCAAATGTTTTTCACCTTAGAAAAAAACCCAACAAATCCCCTCAAATCCTCCTCTTTATAAACCCTTGCCCCTTGGAGTGTCCAAAAGCTTCTAAGGATTAAATACTTCTCTACAACAGACATACATAGGACTATCCAGATAATTAAGTACTCTCTCCACATGCTCTCTATGCATTCCCCATCAGCACCCTCAGAGTTCCTCTGGCTGGTGCTGCAGACTCAGAGGGGAGATGGCTGTCAGAGAATATTTCTCTTCTATCTTCCAAATTATAAGCATGACACTTTCAAAACAGTAAATATGGTATTCATCAGCTAAACAGTGCTCAATTAAAAAGTCTGTGTGGGCACAGCAACAGCTGTAGCCTTCAAGCTCCTTACAGCCAGCATCTCCTCATTATATTCCCACCCCTAGATTCTAGATTGAACTAGCATTAAGAAAACATGGCACTGATGGAACTGAATCAAACTTTTGAAGTTTAAAAATAACAAGCAACAATAGCAAGGAAATATGGCAGTTGTTCTTCATCCCCTATCCCACCTCAAAATCTCTGGGGCCACGGAAGTTAACAGCAGGCAGAAGACCTTTCAAAACCAGAATGATTAGCCTGCTTAACATGGACACAAACCCTGCCAGTCCACAGCACCCCAGCAACATTCTCTTAACTTCTAATGATGGTACAACCACAGAAAATGCTGGTCCAGCATGATTAAGCAGCTGGGACAGCAATATCCCCATGGGCTCAGACTTGTCATTTTACGGCCAAAAGCCATTGCTAACAAGAAAAATTACATCTGAAAGCAAGTTGCTGTGCATGTCCCTTTTTCTGCTCCCCTGCTGATGGAAATACAGTGGTATAATAGGGTTTAGAAGAGATTTTAATCTAGGCAGTGAGGGTGGTTGATAAGCAAGCAAGAAAAGGATTATATGAAGAAAGACTGTAGGGGTGTGGTGGTGATGTGGGTTTCTTTGTTTGTTTTTTTTAAAAAAGAAATATTTTGGTTTCCATGTTTGCTGTCCCAGAAAACATGACCAGGATAAAGCACAAGCAGTAGAGACTCATATCTAAATCTTCTCTCTCCCAAAGGCACTTGATTAAAAGCAAAATCTCTGGCTTTGCTTTAACCTATAGCTGCTGTATTACTTCCCACCTGCAAACCAGCTGGAATAGGATGGGGACAGGGATGAGAATGAGCTGCCCCACACATGTAGCCTAACAAAAGAGATATCACAGCAACAATAAGGGCACCAATGGGTACTTTTTAAGTGCCAGAACTATAACCATTTGCTGGTAAAGGAACCATAGCTACTCCTCTGAACCAATCTCCTACATAGAAAGGGACTAAGCAATTTCAAATAAAATGAAACATGTAAGAAGGTGGGGTGGTCTGGTGGATGAACAAAGGACCCTAATTCTCCTGCAGGTTTTCTGCATAATGCCCATAAAATCAGATTACTCCACAAGTGACTTGTATTTCCTTAATGGGGAAAATAAATAAGGAAGAGGAAGAAGAGTAAGACAGTACTGACCCCTCTGCATGATTTAGATGGAAGGTGCATCATATGATGGAAGAAAAAGAGAGTCAAGTAATGAATTCTTATAAACTCAAGAAAGTTTCTGTTTAATTTAAATAATTATGTATCAGTGCTAGTCTCCTGGGATAGTGGATATTCTAGAAGCACAAAATCAATACATATAACAATACCAGTGTGCAAGAGGCTTTATTCTGTTTCTGGCAAGACATGGATCACAAACCCACACATTCACTCAACTTTCCAACCTGTGAGTTTGCCTGGCATCATCCACCAAGAAATCTACCACATTTATCCTTACAACCCCTCTGCAAGGGAACACAAACCAAACACCTAATCTCTCAAGTAGGGTGCTGAGATGCAGACACATTAGGGGTGTGCTGCTCTGCACAATGATGACCCATGCACTGCCAAGCTGACCCCACTGGAGCTAGCAGTGAATAGTGCCTCCACACCCATGTACCCTGCAGCAGACAGACATTCTGTCAGTCACTTCCCCAGGGTCTTGCAAAACTGAGGTCAAAGAATCAAAACTTCATCTCCCAACTGCAGACTATAACCTCAGAGTACTCCCCATTCTTCCCCATAAGTAATTTCTCCCATATTATTCCCCATTGTTCCACTTACCACTCATAATGTATGATGAACTAGGGGTTACAGAGGAACGTTGTACTTGCAACACAAACACATTTTCAATGCCTTGCTTGTTTTCAAGAGCTGCTGCTGTTCCAGTGCATTGAAGTATGCAGAGAAACACTCTATTTGTGACAGATCTGCTTCAAAGTTGCTTTCTGTTTCCCTCTATCCCCAGCTGTTATTACTAAAAACTTTAGTACACTTTATGATGATGTTTGAAGTACAAATAGTATAGTAGAGCATGTGTCATCTGAAATATTCACTGTTCCAAACTGGGTTAGGCAACTAGGGACATTTTAAATGAATATAGGATATTTATTAAGAGTTCCTCTAGTCCTGCTGCTTATTCCCTACCTGAAGTCAGAAGCCTGTGATGTCCCAGACAGAACTGGCTGCTATGGAGATGATTACAATTTCACAGGGGATTGAGATTGCAAGTGCCAAACAAAGCATCAATACACTTTTTGAAAAAAGGCCTTTAGAACTAAAAAAAGGAAGGAGAAGGGAAAACATGCATGATAACACACTGATTCGAAAATTAGATATCAGAAAGCTGCATTTCACTTCCAAGCTGCACAACTACACTGGAGTTTGAACATATTGTGCAAGAGGTGACCAAAGCCCAGAGATGACACCTAAGATGTGCAGAACACAGGTAGTGTGATATCCAAGAAGTATGAACACAGAAACAGGGAAGAAAGAGCATATTCAGCTATAGAACACAGGAATGCACCCAAAACTTAGAAAAGGGAATGTATTTATAAAAGAATGCATATGCAATTGGCCATTGCCCTCTCTACAAAAGCTAGGTATAAGATGTATTCGGGAAATGCTCAAGAATCCCCTGTGATGGTGTCAGAATTTACAAGGATTATATTCTTACAAACGGACAGTGAAGGCATACTACCAACATGCTGCTACAGCTTCCATGGGCATGGATCCATGGGCTGGTTGGGTGCCCTTTCAAATTTTCCTCTGCTTTATCTTCACATTTTTTTCTGCAGCCCATGGTTTTTCAGGTTATCTCAGTTCTGCCTTGGACAGTGACAAAAAGCCAGGGCAGAGTTATGTGATTCTCTGCCTCCTTCCCTCCCTTTATAAAGTAACCCGTTTAGAAACAAACAGTGCAAGCACATTTCTAAAGCTATACATTATATACTGGCTCAACTAAAGGAATCAAGCACTGGCCAGGCCAAAAGAAATATTTCACAAGCTCCTAATTGAGGTAATGAAATATTATTGGTTCATTCACTATGAACAAAACCAGACACTCTTAGCCTTGTCCTGAACTGACACCATGCCACACATCAGACCGTGCAACTGATCTAGAGCTGGGCTTCACTCTAGCTATAGCCATTCCCAGATTAGCTTTGGCTTTGTCTCCCCCCAAAATATCACCAGATTTTCATTATTTTTAATCACAGTCCCACCTCATCACCCTGTTAAACATGAAAACAAGGGCAGAAATCTGTTTGGGGAAAAAAAAAAAGGCTTATTGGCAGGGTCAGATGATAGTAAGGAATGTGGCACCCAGGAATAAAGTGCAGCGTTACCACAGCCCACAGCTGACAGCCACCATCGGCCTCTCTCTCTCCTCAGTACTGTTTGGCTTCTGGGATTTGGGAAGAGGGTATGGAGAAGACTCTACTGGAGGATAAAAACCCAAAAACTCTCTCTCTGCAAAGGGCAACTCAAGCTAGAAGGAAAAGTCCAAACCTCAGCCTATAAAGTACTTCCTAAAAGGCAAGTCACAGCACTTGGCAAGATTACTGCAAAAATATTTATCTTCTTGGCAAAGCACTTCCACCACTCACAGACAAACTAGCAAGATGATGCCTAGATAATCAGTCAGCAGCAATCCAGGGAAATAAGCTCCAAGGATAAAGGAAAGGATCTCAAGTCTATCAAATGCCTAGTTTCTACATCACCCTGTCTTTGCTGAGAGGAGTTATCAGCTTCCCCCAAAGGTATGCAGTTACATCTCTGCAGCAGCACAGCAGAGATGTTTTGGCTGGGCACCTCAGCTTGCCACACTTCACAACTGCAAATTCTAATACCTCGTGCTTTCCCAAGTCTCTTCCAGTCCTGGTAGCAGTCCAGGTGGCAGGGGAGCAAAACAAATGCTATTAAGGGCTCCAAGATGAGAAGAAGGAATTGACAGCAATTCACTAAAGAACAGAGCTAACTCCAAAATTAGCTAGCTGGCATGTTCCTGGCTAAGTCTAAAGGGAATGGCAGAGCTGAAAGGGCAACACTGAAATAGTCAGAGGCAATTTGTGTACTTCATGCCCAAGACTGAATAGCAGACCTTTACAGGGAGGCTTGTACCAAGTAAGTAGCCATAGGGGAGCCTTGACTCAACCTCCACTGGCATCAGCAGAAATATCACCATTACCGTGGAGCTGCAATCACTGTTCCAGACACAAGGTCTACAAAATCACTGGCTTTTTGTCCTACCTTTCATTCTATTGAAGGCAGGTGACCAGGTTCTACTTTAGAGACCAGCTGAAACTCATGGCCTTAAAAAGCAATACTGGTATAACCTTCATTTCCTCCTGTTTCTGCTGCTCTCTTAGCCAACAATACACATCGCCAGATCAAGTTTGGTTTCAGCAGCTGTAAGCTACACAAAAGGAACCAGTGAAAATCTTTATGGAGGAAATAATATGCAATTTTCTAGCTGAACACCTTTTAAAATGTAATGACAGAAAATAAAATCCTGCATCTGTGCTCAGCAATAACAATCTGTACACGCGCAGTAACAACATGACACATGGAATAAGCAAGATCCAGACAAAAAGGAGAGCTTACCCAGGCGTCCAAATCCACAGGCTTGGAATAGAGTGAAAGATAGAAAGGAAGGGAAAGAGAAGAAAAAGAGAAATCAGTGATTTTTGGAGGCTGCCTGCTGCTGTGCAATATAGCTTTTAGGATGACAAGTTTAGAAAAGTTCCTTTAAAATGACAAGCATCATAAGCAATGCAGTGCTGTCCCCAGTTGGGAACTGTGCTGTTAAAGCAAAACAAAAGCACATGCACCCCCTAAACCAAACCCAGAGCAAAGTGCCCACAGCCTGCTGCAGGACCTCCATGTAGGGTGGGAACTAAGCAAAGGCAGCTGGGACACAGCCAGTTCCAGGGAGCCATGCAAGATGCTGCACAGTGTTAGAGATGCTGATACACAACATGCACCAATGAACGTGGCAGTGCTGGGTAGACTCAAAAGGAGGTGTTCAACAACTGTTCCACTTCCAATTATGTGCCAGGAACAAGTAATCTTTTAAAGGCCATTTCTGAATGCACAAACCGACCAACATAGAAAATAATTTTCTTCCATGGACGATTTCAAAGAGTGATTCCGAACAGAAAGCCAGTTGACTGATCAGGTTCCCAACCAGATTCCCCTTCATAGGCAACTGAAAACCTCTTGAGCGAACAGTCCAAAACTCTGTCAAAGCCACATTGCCTCCACCTGCTCCTTCTTTTGTCCACAAGTCTATTTAATGGTGGAGACAAGCAGATAAAGCAGCCTGCAGTATTGTATCTTCTTTATTTGTTACTACTTTTTACTTACACAGTAACTCAGCAGCAGGAAAGCAAGTACAAGATGATAAACATTTCATGCCCATAACCACCTCTTTTTGAAGCCAAGGCATTTATGAGACAGGCACAGCTCTCATTTGCTGTCAAGGGCTGCAAAGCTTCCCTGCCTCTCAGGGCTTCAACCAGCAGCACATTGGCTAAGCAGGAACTTCAGAATGGCTGGCCTTTTTTCATTATGATTATTTATTTGAGGGGAGTTGACAGGGCACAAGGAACTTTCCTCTTGGTCATAGTTCACTGCCAGAGGGAGCAGATGGTGGAGGGTAATATTTTTATGGGATCTGCCATCATTTTAATGGCACAGAGTGACTACTTCAGATAACTGAGGGATGATGTGTTATCAGATATGCGTGTCGTCCATCCTCATCCTTTGCACCAGCTCAGAGGGCTGGAACTGAACATCTACATTTCAACTGAGGGAAGCCAATTCCCCCCATTTTCTGCAGACAGGCTTGATACAGCAGCATCAAGTCCTTGGCCAAACAAACCAATATACAACAGGTGTTTACTGGTAATCACTGACCAATCTTGACAGAAATATGATTTGAATAACATTTTTCTTCCTGATGATTTTTACAGTCAGGACAGATGCGCTTAATTTTGTTTTTACATTTTAGCAATTGCAAGTCTGTCCATCCTCAGCAGATGGACAGGAGGAACACAGCACTCTTCATGGTGCCTGCTATTATTTCAGCAAGTAGGTCATGTACACCACTAACTCTTTACTGAGGTACATCTGTCATTCCTGGATGCCTGAGACATGAACTGACACATTCCTGGTGGACAAACATTTGCATGACAAAATACACCAAAGGTAGTAACTCAGTGGCACTGGACAGGGGCTGAGAAGAGAGAGCAAGGAAAAGGAACCAGCACTATCACCAATATGTGTCCAATAAGACACAATGCACAGCAGCAGAATTAGGGCTTCAAGAGAATCTAACACTGTTAGATTAACTAATCACAGAGCATCTCTTCTGCATGTACTGCCAAGGCTTCTAATTCTGTCAGCCTTCAGGAGAGGAAAAAATTATTACTCCAAGAACAGGAATAGATATCCTCCTCTGAATGGAAACAGGAAAATTAGAATGTGTAGTAGTACAAATTGCTGCACTGGAAAAAAAAATCTGACTAAATAAAATACACTAATAAAATAATACAGAAAGGAAAACTCAAGAGGGCTACTGGTTAAAGTTTTGCTAACTTCTAAGCATGTGCCAAGATCTCTTTGCAGACTTGCATTTACCAGTTTTGATAACAGGAGACACAGCCTGTCCATTAATATTTTTAAAGTTTAAGCAATCCATTTAATAAATTAGCAATATCTAGTTTCCTTGCTTCCTAAGTGAGCTTCCAGCTCCCAGATGGCAGCTTACGAGTTTTGTAATTCCAGCTCTGGGAGACAAGTCATCTTTCAACACCCTTGGTCAATACTTCTGAAAGGTTCTGCTGAAAAGGGTTTTTTTTTTTCTCTTCCAGGTAACCTACTGGACAGGAACCAGAAAAAATACTGGACATAATTGTTTGAGGTCAAAACCCAGTCAAGATATTCCTCCTAACTGTATCAGAAGCAAAAGGTTACTGAAACAGGATCTCAGGCCAAACCAGCAGCCTCTGTCCTAGGGATTCATACAGACACCTGGGAGAAGACTCTGGCTGGATATGGGAACTACATGAGTAATACGTCTGTGCTTTTGAAAAATTCACATTTGAGCATTGATTATTCAGGCAGCGGGTGCTTTCCACATACGTATCAACAGTCCAACTTCCAATGGAATCAAGAAAACAGCACTAAAATCATATGTCACTCAATAGGGCAATTCCCAGCAACATTTCCCAGACTCACTACACTACATCACCCTTACACATCATTCACACCACTCAAGTCTGTCACACTCTGGGGAAATGTAAAAATGGCAGTGAGCAATCAAAACACAGTTCTGTGATTGGCAGGGAGGGAGGAAGGATCAGCACAGGGCAGCAGCCTTTGGAAGGACAATGCCTTTGCCACCTGACTGGAACCAGCTTTGCCCTAAAGTCCATTTCCTTGCCGTAGTCAATAACTGTCACAGAACAGATTTCACTGCAGTGCAGATGACTCATGAATCCAGACTACCAGCTTGGTAGAGATCTCCTACTTAAGAACTCAACACAAAGTATTTTTAGGGGCACTGCCAGCTTCAGGAGCGGAAGATAGAGTGGGAGATGCAAGAAATGAGAGGCAGCAGGTGCCCAAAACCCAAGACAGCTGTTGGCAACAACTTTTGCACTCATGTCAGTATCAGAAGAACTCTGCAGCATATTCCAACATCTTGATGACCAGACTTCTTCACTGAATGAGCAAACAGTCATTTCTTCTTAAAGCAATAATCCAACTCTAAATTTATCATGATCCACAATGATATAGGAATTCAACTATTTACAGAATATATCTAGACATGCAGTATCCACTCCAGACTCTTCTACTCTTCCAGTTTAGTGAAAAATTGAAGCAGTATCAATATTAAATGTCATGAGAGTCTGAGATGTAACCAACCGACAATGGAGAGGGAGAAGAGTCACTGAACAGCAATCAATTTTGAGGAAAGGCTGTGATGAAATTGCTTAACTGTAATGCATACAGACCATACACAATTCTATAAACATAAAGATGGAAAGCAGCCAAAAAACTTTTGCCCTTTTATGATTCAGGGACAACTGCATCCTAATACTTATGGCGCAGCTAAAAATAAGTTTGCAATGGTGACCATTCATGGTTTTCATTTAAAACAAAATTAAGAGAAACCTATTTTATAAAATCCGTAAACCATCTGCTTTCATGGCTTGCTTTAATACTCCAGCCCATTTCCACATTCTCCTTTTCCCATCACACTTCTATACATGCATACATACAGTTTTCATTTTGTAGGCAGCCAACAGACAAGGCATTCAATGGTTTTAGAAATCTTGCAGAGGATAGGTTCTCTAGAGATGTATGCTCCAGATGCTTATTTCTGATAGTAGGTGAGTCAACAACTTGCTCTAAATTTTTACCTTCTTGCTGAAATTCCTACTCTGCCTATTAGACTTAAGAATCTCCAAGTCCCTAACCAATTTAGAACAAGGAAAAAAAAAATCAACAACTAAAACTTCATGAAAGGGCACCATGAAATTCTGTATTAATTACGACTTCCTATCCCAGAATATATTTCAGACTGAGTCAATGAGGTATTTCTTGTAAAGCTGGAAACAAAGGCCACTCAACTCTTCTTGGATTATTTCTAGCTCATAATCATTAATGTAGACTCCCATTACACTAGCCTGAGGGTGGCATATGGCTTTCTAGGGATAGGACAGACGGGGGAAAATAACAGTTATGCATGCCTACATCCCAATCTCATTGCTGTGCCTGCATATGGGGACAGAGTTCTCTCTTGCCAGATTCCTAAATACCAAATATATTAGGTTCTGAGTCAAACATAGTACCTCACACACAACCACTGTTTTGAGAAAAATCAAGATGGCATTCATAATCAACCCATGTGCCTCCAAGCAGTAAAAATTATGAACTCTGTGTGTTCAGAAGGAATTCCCTTCCCACATTTACTCTCAGACACTACATGCAATTTTTACCCGCCCATGAACAAAACAGGTATTTATAGGCACCAGACAATGGATACAGGCTAGCATAGTAAAACAAATACACATTTCCTGCCACCAGATTAAAAACCTATTTTCTAAAAAATTTAAGTTATTCTCTCAAATATTATACAGTTTAAAAGAAATGCAGTTGATTTTGGGGCTGCTTTTTAATACAGAGAGACTGTCGTAATTACATACTTGAGTAAGAAAATTCTTGAAAGCCTTCAGCCATGGTCATGCATCCTCTGTCTATGAATTCTTCAGCAGGTAGAGAATCAGGTGCACTTTCAAACAACACAGCTTGTTTTTATCCCTTTGATAGCCTTGAAAAATTTCCTCTTCTCCCTGCTCTTTCATCCCAGACATGCACAAAGCACACCTTACACAGCCTTACAGGGTGAGTATCATTCTGGGGGCAGATTCCAAGCTATCAACTTGCCAAGATGCTCGTAGAAAAGACATACAGTAATTAACATTTAGTATAAATCGTGTGGATTCCAAAGCCTTACTGGAAGGACCACATAAAGCATAGGAGACTCAAAATAACTGGTCTGGGGTAGTCTACATACATAATCACACTTGCGGTAAGGTGTTACCTATGAATAAAAACACATGGAAAGAATAATCAGAGACTACCCAGGAAATTAAAAGCATAAAAGTGAGGAACTTGATCTCAATCTCCCTTATTTCTCCAATCACTTAAGACACAAAGGCAGTCAGCACTAAATTTCCCTGCAACCAATTTTGAAAGGTACCTCCATCTTTACCTGCAGCATTCCCCTACATCCTAGGCCACTGTCAGTGTTATGAAAAGGCTGCCAATTAAGTTGTGGTTTTGAGCTACAGACAAAATGTCCACTAGAGACTCTGATTCTTGCTTCCAAAGCACTTGCAACCCACTGTGTGTTTTAGGAGGAGAATATACTGGCTCTCAAATACACACACTCTTGGCTCCTCTCAAGGCTGCGATAAGAGAAAACGCTGCAAGGTTGCATCTTTTAATGAAGTCCGAGTATATCATAATGAAATCATCTGCAAAAAGAAGAGTGTAGATTCAGCAACAACAAGGATTTCAGGCTATTGTAAAACTGCATTCTTTATTTTCACATTGAAATCTCCAGGGCATGATTTTATCAAGTGCAACTCACAAATCTATGTCACCACCAGCAAAATTTTGATTTCCATTTGATAGGAAAGATTGCAAAGAACAGTTTCCCCATTGTGCAAGTGCTTAATGTTTCTAAAAACTGTAAGAATTCAAAGCTGATTCAATGACCTTTTACTGGGCATCTTGCTTAAGGCAGATGGCTTGGAAAATTCAGGGTAGGAGGAGAGCATTTTCTCTTTCTATGAAGGCGCAGTACCTAGAAGTCTATCACGAACCAGATCTATGTGGGGAGTGGCTATTGTCAAGAAGAAGGTGGAGTAGACAGGGTGCAGCAGGAAGAGTTAAGCAGTTTGAGAAACTTTCCTTAGGAAAACATTTTGATGTCAGTGAAGCTCCTGAAGCTCAAAAACTATTGAGCTATACATGCTAAGGAACCAGAGAAGTATTTATTTATGGACCTTTTAGTCAAAAGCAAGAAGCTTGAAATTTAGATTTAAAATAGGGTATGCTCTAAATATAGCAGTCAGATGACCTGAGAGAGCCAAGATTCATGGTCCATGACTTTGCAAATTTAAAGAGTCAATACAACATAGTATCACAGAACACTAAAGACAGATTGCTGTATTTATTGTAGTAGATACTAGTTACAAACATATCTCCACTTGTTTGCTCTGTAATTATAGTTGGGACACATACAATCATTTATTTTCTGTAGACTTCTTTTGTATGTTACACCCCCAAAGTCAATGAAAGTAATTTTAAGAACCTGTTGATTGATTGATTTATTGATCAAATAAGTTGGCCAGCGCAATGGACTGGAAATAACCAGACAGGCAAGTGATCTGATAAATATTCCTGGAGACTAGTCACTATAGGCACTGAAAGCAGAAAAAAACCCCTTGAAGGCAGGTTCGAACTTCTTTTAGAATCTATATTAACAGTTGGGCATAAAACTTCATTCCTTATGCAGGCTTGCTTGGTCAAGTGCACTCCCCAGCCAAATGTTTGAGATAACTCTGCAGAATCCAGTGTTAGCTATCAAATTCAGCAGAAGCAATTGGTAAAAGCACAGGTCCTATTACTAGAACCAATGTGAGAAGAAAGGGGGGTAGGGGTCTTACACGTAGTTTTAATTGGGAAGCAAATACTTCTCTCTGACCAAGGGCATGAAAGAAACCCAGGCAGCAGATCATCATTGACAGCTTCCAGTGCTGGCAGCTGTTTTTTGGTGATTCTGTGGTCAAACTTCACCAAAGCTTTCACTAAGTAAGAAGAAGCAAGAAGCAGATCACGCCCCTGGCCAGCATTGAAAACCACAAACTCATCTATCAAGTATTCACTGAAATGGCCTATTTTTATTTTTTTTTCCTGTGGATTTAATTGCAATTTAATGAGGTTTTCAAAGAAACATGTTGGCAGCTTATCATAAAACTAAGCTGAACACATCTTGTACTCCTTTTACACTGTCCACTCAGTTGTGTGAAGAACTGTCATCCAACTCAAGTAAGAAGCAAATTAGGCTTTAACTCCATTGCACATGAGTTCTCCCTATGAGGAAGAAGAAAAGCACACTAACAAAGCAGGAGGCAAAGAAAAAGCTTTCACTACCACTATTATTTGTACAATATTTTAGATAATCTTTTGGCACTGTGGTTTTTGGGAGTTTACATTTCTCCCCAAGACAAAGGAAGTAAATGTCCATGGATATCAAAAGCTTCTTCCACAAGCATAAAATTCTAGCAGGAAAAACACACATTCAAGTTCAGCCAAAATAAATTAGCCAGATCAAATTCACAATCTCTCATAACCTCTCAACATTTCTGAAAATAAATGCCACACTTAACAAAACAACCTTTAAAATAAAAACCTTAAAATGTCTATTTATCTCAGAATATTATCCTTTCTGCCTGTCATATATTATATATTACATAGATATAAAACCAAAAGAAAAATCTACTCAAAGAAACCAACACTCTAATGCTCCATTTTCCATATAATGTTTGTTATACACACACAGAGATCTTAAAACATTTTAAAGGATCAAGCTCTCCTTCTCATTAGTACCACCATCACGTTGTCCTGAGCTGTGGACATATAACCTTTTGCACCTTTTCACTCTATTGAATCAATCTCCCCTGGCAACTTCTGGTGTGGCACTCTGCTCCTCATGCCTCCGGCTCCTCTTCCCTCACTAATTCTGTGTTCAGAACTGTGAAGCACAAAATTAGACGTTTCAAATTAAGCAAGGAGAGAGAACGAGAGAACCTTATTAAATCAACATTAGCATCAGAGTGTCTTTAAAAGAGAAACTCAATTGCAAAATATTACTTGTCTCTGTAAAGCTCGTTACATTGACAGAAATAAGGCAGGCAGCAGATGAAGTGACCTTCCTCCATCCCCGCCTTCCTCCTCATGCTGGTCACAGAACTCAAGCTGTAAATACAGGATCCTTTTCAGACCACAGTCCCCAAGGAAGAAAAGCCTATCTTGAACTCACAAGCTTTGGAATTGCCAAGTAAAAAAGGACCAGTTCTACTAACATCATTTTGGGGAAGAAACATGGACACACCAAATAGGGTCCCAACACACAGAAGCAGACTCCCTTCTCCTTCCAAGCTTTCCACAACACTAACTATTCTCTCAAGTCACATTAGGAGTTAGAGCCAAATCTTCCTTTCTTGCAACAGACAAAGAGCCATTGCAAGTATTCATTTCCATTCTCAGTCCCCAACAATCAAAACTACTGACATGATGGCAATGATCAGCATATTCTGTTCCAAAACACCTCAACTTCCTGAATCCAAACCTCTAGTTGCAGACCCGGTTCCCTTAAATTCTTTTTCAAGATAAATCACTGTAGTATCATACCATTCCCCTGTGAAGGACAATTAGACATGTTGTTAAAGACAGAAATCACCTCTAATACTGCATAGTCTTTAAA
Source organism: Pseudopodoces humilis (assembly GCF_049639895.1). Taxonomy (NCBI): domain Eukaryota; kingdom Metazoa; phylum Chordata; class Aves; order Passeriformes; family Paridae; genus Pseudopodoces; species Pseudopodoces humilis. Next base: position 10,143,425 of record NC_142212.1, on the reverse strand, counting down.
TATGACTTTTCCTTGGCATTTCTTGAAGAGTTGATATTTGCACCTTATGTCAACAGAAGGAATGTACACACCTCACACCATTGAGCAGCAGACTATGAATTTGTCTGTTGGGTGCCATCTAAAACGGGAGTGTCTTGGCAGTGTCTTGTAGGAAGGGTTTGCAATGTGTGCTGCCACAGTCCTACAAAACAAATCCTACTGAAACAATTTAAGAACAAAAAATACATATTTCAAAAGTACTTCAATTAATTAAAATCCATGTTCAGAGTCCCCATTCAGCTAGGAATATTATCCTAAGGACAAGTAACATGAAACTAAAGCTCAGTTTCTGATAACAGAACAAAGCTTTCAAAGCATTTTTGGGGAAAACAGACACTACCCAAACAGAAATAGAGACCAAAGCTTTTGATTTCTCTAGTCTACAATGCAATGGAAACTTCTGTATCAGCCAGACATTATTGAAAACTCTGCATTTTGCAAACAGGTTTTTAAGTGCAGACTCCGTAGCAATAAATGGCAGTTTGGGAAGCCAGAAGTGCTGGCAGTTCTGATACCACTTCAGAGCAGTCACGAAAATGACCACTTCCTCATGTGATAACCACACTTACGTGCCATCAGCTAAGCACTGGACAAAGCAGTTGCTACACTGGTAAAGACAAAGTGCACCAGGGAAACAGCAAGGAGAAGGAGGATAAAAACAACATCCACAAGAACTAGTGATGAAAAGCTAATTTGGTTGTTAAAGCGCTATTAGACATCCTTGTTTCATAAAACAAAATGCTTCATTTTCACCTCAAAGGGCAACAGTTGTCATACAAGATTGCTTGGAGCCTTCTGAAATGAAAGGCAATTTAACATTCAATTATAAAAGCTGAAAAATGGGGAAAACAGAAAAGCCAGAATGATGCATGGAACCTGCTGTCCTAGGCTGGCTCTTGATGCTGACCCAGGCTGGTAAAAAGTCTTTACCAAAAAATACTTAACTGTCTGCTAGATGCCTTCCAGGAAAGGACCACACCAAGCAAAAACTGGAAGTACTTTTTTCTGTACTCTGCTGCATCTTATTCTTCTCTAGCCTTTCAAGGGCAGTCTGATACAGAACTACAACTGCCTTCCTGTTGCCTGCAAGTCACATCTCTTGGATTTGAAGGGGTTATCACATAGTGCCTTTAATTCAACAGGACAATAGCTACAGTCATTAACTAAAGTAATAAGTTGACATTCACATGCCAAACACTTCCAGATCTTTAGTGCCTCCATTCTGAAAAATTTTCAGGAAACAATCAATTTACACAAACCACACAATATGTAGAACTAAAAGAAGAACAAACAGGGGAGATAACTTGCACAACTTCCACCATTTAATTCTGTTTCTTACAAATCATTAGTCATTTTGGTAACTCAGCATATACCAGCCCCATGAGCAAACCATGAGAAAACTTGGTATTTAAAGTCACTTATAACTGAAAACTTGGAAAAGCTTTAAATGAAAGACAAATCTTTAAAAAACAAAAAGCATAAAAAACCATCAGATGGTTCTGAAAGGCTTTATTTTTGTTTACTAAAAACATACCACACTATTCACCTTCACAGATCTCAGTGAATATCAACACATGACAAGACTTTTTGATATAACTACTATTCCAAGAAAACTTGCACAAGCAGGATGCAACAATTTGTCCTGATTCATGCAGAAAATACTAGACAGGATCAGGACTGATAAGAGAGACCCAAACCGCAGAAGATTTTCATCATCCATGTATTCAAGCAGATTACCGAAAGGAAAACAGTCATGGTGTACTGATGCTTGACTGTTAATATCCTTCCAAGAGGGCACGATCAGAAAATTATCTCAAAAGATCCAAGTATAATGGAATGAATGGTTACACTCATTTGAGATGAAGGGAGAGAGCTGGAGCAGCAAAAAACACAATTCCTATTTCATTCTTAAGTCTCTAAGGGATTCAAGAAGCAGCAGGAATGGTGGAAAGCCATCCACCAAACCAAGATAACTTGTATTGCTTGCGGTGATTAACTCACTCTGGGTGTCAGCCTGCCACCTTCTACTGTCAGTGTGGAAAATCCAGTGAAAGCACTGAGAGGATTCTGAAGAAGGGAACAGAAACACTGGAAAAGAATATGCAAAACAGACACAAAGCAAAGCTAAGAGTCACAGCAGCCTTTCTTTTCAGTAATAACTACTGGCTGCAGCACTTGTCCCACTTTTGAGACATGAGTAAAATGGACCCATCTCATCAGTGCTCACTTTTTCAAGCAGCAAATCCGGAATTAATATTCACAGGTTCTGTGACTGACATAATTGCAATTTAAAAAGGGCAATTAATCATCAGCCACATTGGTGGCTGACTTGCCAGGCTGGGATCTTTTCTCTCCACACCTGCCAACAAACTCAGAGGAGGCAAAAGCATTACGTGCGCACAAAGCCAGAAGTGCCGTTCTCCCTCTTACCCCAACCCCAGGCTCATGGGGTTTGTTACTATTTTTTCTCCTATGCCTGCCCCACTGGAATAAGTCACCCACCCTTTTCTGCATCAGTATCCTTACAATGACCAACCAATCTCCCTTGCCATGTGGATAAGGAAAGCTTTTTCCACATTGCATCTCACTCATGTCAGCCAAGAGTAAGGCAATGGAACTCCATCACCTCCATCATGAAGTTTCCATCATCTCCCTGTTTTCCTCTGCATTTTTGCATAAACTAGAATTATTTTTTTAAGTGACATGTCAATCCCAGTCTTACTTGGAAAGTGAATTACAAAGGTGAGAGCACAGCTCCAGAGAGTCAGATAACATAGGCAGATGATGGAAACATCAAACCCTGGCAAATGGATTTTACCAGATGAGTCAGAAAAGCCACTAAGTCAATGTTTGCTTCTGTGCTCCTATGGGAAGGTTTTCAGGCAAGTTGTAAACAAAACCAAAAATCCAACAACCGTTCTGGGTATCAGTTCTGTCACTTTAAATTTTTTCTATCACCCATTGCCTGATGTGAAAGGTATTTCAACCAACAGCATTTAGAGAAGAGACATTTGGAAATTTGTCAATTGTGTTCAGGTTCCCAGAAAGAAAGGCCCAAGACTAATTTAATGTAGGGTGAGTATATCACCTCTTCAGGAAGTACCGTTCTTCGTGAGAGGAAGAAAGCCAACCTGACCACCATATTATGCCAGTCTAAACATCTGGGAAGTACATAAACCACTATTGTGATAATTACCACAGAAAACAAGTATGAGATTGAGAGTTTAGCAAGCTGCAAGGTCTTCAAGTGACATACTTAACACTGTGTCCTTGGGCCAAAGAAAATAAGTAACATACTTCTAGGCCAAAGGAATCTTGCTCAAACAGGTGCCACTGCTGCCAGCCAGGTGCAGTAGAGACTGAGAATGCATGTTGTAACACAGGCTATATGGTCCTCCCTTCCTCTTTCCTGACAGTCAGCAACCAAAAATTGCCTTCATCGTAACAATACAAAGGAAAAAAATTCAGTGCTTTTGTATGGGAAAAAATGTAATTTCAATCCTAATAATTCAGTCAGGATAGAAGCTGGAGCACAATTACATACTGCACGTCTTGGCCAGAGTTCCAAACAAAGGTAGTTGGCAGAACATCTCTGCCAGTAGATAACAGCAACAAATGGCCTCATTTCCATCTATTGTAAGATAATACATAGGTTTTGCTTCCTCATACCATCCTCATTTCTATCTGGTTCCTCTCAAGATTTGCTTTCTTTTTGACACAGGCTCCAGGTGTTCTTCATCCACAAACCTCAGCGCATCATTGCAAGTTAAATGAGGTGTCTCCAACCCAGCCCTCTCAGCTTTGTGAAACTGAAGAAGTACAATTATGAGCCCCCTCTGGCTTTTTCTGCCTTCATTTTGCAAGGGTTTAGAAATCTTTTAAAGATCACTTTATTCCCAAGCAGACCTTTACCTTTCAATGACACAAGTATCATAATGCCCACATAACCTCTACTCAGATCGGGCTGACCTTGTCTTCTCCTTTAACAAAATCACTCCTTAACAAACAAGCGTGTGGTGTTAAGAAACAGCATTTCACTCAAGTATGCATCTTCTCCCAATTCAGGAGTAAATACCCTGAATCTCTGTTTCCTCACAATGACTGGCTGGATCAGTAATTTTTACTGGGCTCTCCTGCACTTTGAGAGGGTGTTTACCAAAAAGAGTCAGTAACAAAGCAGAGAGGGGGAGAAAAAAAATAAATATAAATACAAAGAAGCTTCCTTAAACACAAACAGTGTTCTTGAGCTGCTGCCCTGTATCACTGATGCTTCATTTCTTGCATTTCTTCAAAAGAAAAACAAATACTTATGCTTCCAAATTTTCCCAACACCTGTAAGCTTAATGCTTTTAATCAGCACTTGTTCACATCTTTATCTTCAAGCCAGTATTATGAAGTTTTGATAAGCTTTTTCCTTCCCAACATCTCTCACTCCACGTGGATAAAAACCACTAGCAGAAGACTGAGACCAAAATCCTTGCCTTTTCTATTGCCTACACATAGCAATCAGCAACTGAGTATTGTGAGACCCAAAGCACTGCCATATATTACACACTTATCTCTGCAAAACCACCCTGCACAAGTGACAACTTCCAGGCTGGGGGAAGGGGGAGTTGTGCAGCTTTGTGATAATTAAAGCATAGACGAGTGTCACTGCTGTAGATAATTATGCATTAGCAGTAAAATTACTTAATGGAATTAAATAAACTAAGCCAAATGCTTTGTTTTAAAGGGAATTTAGGGTCTGCAAAAGGTGTCCAACTGACAGCCCAGGAGAGCAAGAATGACAGTCCTCCATAATTCACAGAAACCACACAACACCAGCACAGCCTGGCAGGCTTCCACCTCCACCCAGGTAAAAGGAGAGCAGAGGAGAAACTATGGAAAATTTCAACCTTCCCAGTCAGCCAGACTCTGATCTGTCTGATGAGCACCCACACAGGGACTAGGCAGTCACTAAGCAGAGAGGAACAACTGACTGGGGTAATTTCCTAAAAAAAGAAACCAGCTCTGACAAAATGGGTTAGTTCAAACCACAGCCCAACCCCACAAGCACCCATGGGAAAAAAAATTAATCAGTGGCAGTACAGACAAGACTCCAACCAACAACAGAAACAACAAGCTAAGTAGGTACATGTGCCACAATGAAACCACCTCCTCCCATCAAACCCACAAGGCTTTTCCCCATCCTCTCCTCTTGCCTCACCCATGGCCCACCTACACACAACTCCTACCACTGGTCTCATCTAGATGGCTTCAACAGCATCCTCCTGCTTGTTAGAACAAAGACTCTCAAGGTCAGTCAGAATTTATAAGGCAGCCATTTCATCTTTTGTGCTTCTCTGGCTACATTCCTTCCTAAAAGATGCTGAACACTGGAGATTCTGCTGTGTCTGAAAGCCCTGCCAACACCAGGGCCAATTAGAAGTTTCAGGATGATGCATATTAAAGTTATTATGGGAGGCAGTTATGCAGCCAGAATAAATCTTAACTGAACCTTTAAGTGGTTTTTATAACTTGTTTCTCCTTCTTAAAAACAGATGAAAAGATACAAATCTCCTGCCTAAGAATCTGCAGGAATTCCAGTCAACCACCAGCCTCTCTCTCAAAAGATTCTGTGCTAAAAGCAATAATTCATTTTAGCCAAGGCCAGCTAGATCATCTTTATGTTTTTAAACTCCAAATTACTCAAATCAGTCAGAAACTTACCATATCAGTGAAGACTACCTTTACAAAATGCTACCTTTATGAAAGCACTGAAGATACATTTCAAACTTCTGCAGAGAGAAACTCCATTTTTCTTCACTATTGGCCTTTTCTGTCTACACAGTCCAATTGCAGATAGTCAGAGCCAAAGTGACACAGATGTAATAGGAAATTTTTACAGAGCAGGCTTTGGAGAGTATCTCATTAAAAGGCCAGCATGTAGGTCAAATCAGAGAATCCTAAAGAGGATCTGAGGAATGGAGGCAGCAGTCTCCATTTTAATAGCAAACACAGGATGTCATTAGGACATCATCTGCCACTCTCTTCCACCACTTCCAAAAACCAAACTTGCTCTCAACAGCTGTTATCTATCCCTCCAAGAAACACTACTAGAAACCAACTGGAAAGCTGGAGAACAAAGAGAAATCAGAGGTGGCTGAGAACATACCACACCATTTGTGTGAAAACCTGCACTGTCTTCACAATAACCTTGTCCTCCCTTCTGCAGCCTGAACATGCAGCAATGTCACAGGTTCTAGATCTGTGCATTAAGCAGGAAAGAGAACCCCAGGCAGTATGGTCAGAAAATAAAAGATAGAAGCAGATTGTAAATTATGTCAGTACACAGTGGCCTCACAACTCCAAATGATGACAGACAGGGGGCAATGTTTTTAAATTGAAAGAGGGCAGGTTTGGAGTAGATGTTAATTACTCAAAGGGTAGAAATTAATTACTCAAAGGGTGATGAAGCACTCCAACATGTTGTCCACAGAAACTGTGGATGCCTCATCCTTGGCAGCATTCAAGGCCAGGTTGGATGGGGCTCTGAGCAACCTGTTCTAGAGAAGGACATCCCTGTCCATGTCAGGACAGTTGGAATTTGATAATCTTTAGGGTCTTTTCCAGTCCAAACCACTCTGTGACTCTACAGTTTCTGTAGGAAGCAATGAACTTCAAAAACGTAGCATACACTCATCCTGCAAAATATTATGGTAACTTCTGGAGAACCTAGAGTTAGAATGAAAACAAATAAGCAAAAACGTTGAGACATTTCATTGGTATGCAAACAATTTGAGGGCTCAGCAGTTCCTGCTCCACCCCTGGAAAGGAGACTTCATGGGTGTCCCTTCAGTGCCACCTTCAGGAAATACTCACAGCTGCTTTCCAAGTGCTCTCGACACTGCTGGAAAATTGTATGAACTCAGCAAAGGCATCATCACTGGCAGGCAACTGAGATGCACATTAAAAACATTTTAGTTCCAAAATAAGGGTATTACAACAGGAATCACATCTCAAAGAGCTGTGAAGCAAAGCACAGATGTGCTTGTTGCAAGATCAATACACAGAGCAGCTGCTGGACTGAGCAGTGGGTTTAACCCCAAATAAGAAATGTAATTCATCTCCGAGATTCTGCACGAGGCAGGTGATAGATTTTCCCAGATCCTACATTCAAAGGGATATTGATGAGGATATGCTGCTTATGGATTGTTTATCAGACTCCCTTTGCACCACATCTTAAAGGCTTACTTGAAAAGCCAAAAACACTCTCACTCAAAAATAATTATAAAAACCAAGCTATCAAAACTGCTTTGGTAATGAAAGTAGTAAGTTTCATAAGAATTCAGAGTCAGTAATGAAGTGAAAAACATAATGCATGGGTCAAAACAGACATTCTAATATCATTTATTTATTTATACACACGCCTGCACAAGATGTACCTTAAGCTTCTGGACAGTATATTGACTTAGCAGTAGATGACATGAATTTTCAAGGAGGAAACTTAGCTCCCAATCACTCTGCATCATAGCTCTTATAATAGGCAGATGACTCGATGACCTGCACAGTGAAGCCTAACCAAGCTCAACAGCAACACCTGCTGGGCAACAAGCAACTAGAGCAAATTAGCCTGATTAAATGAAAGTTTGTTACTCCTTCATATAAACGTGAACTTTCACTACAGTTTTAGAATGTCCAATAAGATACATTTCTTGTACAAAAAGCAGACGTAACTTCTAAACAGATACGTAAGTAACAGGGTAAAATTTTTCCTAAGCTTGCTGAGCATGTGGTCAGAAAAACCTACCATCTACGCTTACCAGTTCACCCAGATACTCCACAGCAAAACACTGAAATGAAGTGGGATTAAAATTCCTCTTTGCTGGAGAAAATCTCTTCTTTCTAGCTAGTTCAATCACACCTGAAAACACCCATGATATGCCTTGAGCTACTGACTTTCCTAAGGGAGCAGCCTGCATTTGCAAGGCCTGAGGCAGGGAAGCATTTATCAACCACATTAGTCCCATCCACACAGAGGAGAATGGCAGCTAGGACCATTAGTGCTCCTTTCCCTCCAGGTACCTTATCATATTCCTTATTAAGCTCAGAAAAAAAAAGCCTGCTGCGGCAGGATGAGATTGGAGCATAAGCACAGGTAATGGTCCCCACTAAATCTGGGCACAAACTGACACTCCACGCAGATCAATTATAATGAAAACTCTTATTTTTACACCAGATGCATAGAATTTGATGGACTACTTCTAAACTAGTCGGAAAAAAAAGAAAATGCAAGTGGTTGGCAACAGCTTCAAGGTTGCATTTAGAGGTTCAGCACAATTTGGAACAAGGGCAGTGACCTGAGAGGCAGCTTCTGAACAGCCATCAGATGGGAAAGGGTGTTGATGAATCCTACTTCTGTTCCCAGGAAAGGAATGGTATCAAAATCTTATTTGACCATGGAACCACCTCTTTTTGCAGATCACTGTTTAACAGGAAATAACAGGCAAGCAGGTTTTTAACAGAACTCTATGATAACCTTCAGTAACACAAAGCTTTGAAAAATTACACTGCAAAATGCTGAGTCTTGAACAGGAAACAGCACAGCAGCTGGGGAGACAACTTTTTAAATTATAGAAAACTATAGGCTGGACTGACATTCATTATCTTTAAAATTGTAGCTGGCTTTGCAGTTTAAAGCTCTCATACTTTTTCAAGTTTTGTACTTGAAACAAAATTCTTTTACACTGAAAAATTAGGAAAAAGGCTTTAAGAAACATGCAAGCTTATTTTCAGCTGTTATAGTGATTGTTGTTATTGTTGTTGCTTTGGGAGGAGTTTTTGTGATTTGGGCTTTTTTTCAAGGTGCTGCTTTGTGTGGTTTGTTGTTTTTGAGGGTTTGGTTGTCTTGGTTTGGCATTTTTTAGCCATCTTTATTTCCAATCTCCCTTTCTCCACATTTAGCTGTTAAACTAGGAGAGAATACCATATGAAAATACAAAAATGAGTGATTACTCAGGTCTTTAGCTGGTAAGGGAACAGCTTTAGGAAGGAACGTTTTGTGTATTGGAAGTTTGGAAGCGGGGGGGGGGGTGCAGCCAAAGTCTCAGCTTGACAGTGCTAATTACAGCTACAGCAAGATGAACCAAGGAACAAATCCATTCTGCTCAGAGGATGGAGAGAAAAGAAGAGACATGAACCTGTATCTTTGAAAAAATAAAGGGGCTTGAAATCATCCACCAGGCAGCGAACCACTTTTTCCACAGAAAAAGCATTAAGCCGAAGATGCAGTGAATGTAAATGGCAAGCTCTCAGTCCTAATTGGGATAGCACTGGTTACTTCACAAATGTATCCTTAGTCTAATGTTCTATTCAAGTAAATATTAAACTTTTTTAAAGTTTTTTTTTCTTTTGGGCAGTAATTATACATAGCCCTGCTCAGTCTGTTTGATCAATTTTTACTTGATTCCTACTGTATTATCCTTCAAGTTTGCCCATTATCACAAAGTCTTCAAGGCTTAAAGGGCTCTAAACTCCCTACGTAAAGCACAGACAGGAAAAAAATACAGCTAACTCTAATGCCTTCCCTTCTTCACAAGCTTGCAGGTGTTCCATTTTCATTGTCTAAAAATCAAAGTCAACAGCTTATTTCCTTTCCCTTAGTACAGTCCCTTTTAAGAAGCTACTTTCAGTCATGTTTTACCCCGAACTCATAAATAATATAGATAATTGCAGATGGTCATAGCAAACAAGCAGAGAAAGTATACAGATACAGTACAAAGGAAACAATAAAAATTCTGACGTGCTCCAAAAGCAGAAAGAATTCCTGGCAAATAGAAGCAGCTGCATCCAGGTCATTTTTTTAGTTGATGTACGGCAATCAGAGAGCCAAAAATAATACAGGGACAGACTTTAGACAAAGCTACATAAAAGGTGCTGGCAGCTCAGTTCCCTCTGCAGCAACACATTTCCTGCCTCACCCTCATGTGCAAAACACAGCTATTTCTTCCCCAAAAATCTGCATTAGGAAGGAGGAATACTGGTCATAGAAAGATAGGTTCAAACCTGCTGAAACTCCAAAACAGATAAGCAGCATTCAATTAGGAGGGTATTATGCTGACTATTATAAGGAACTCTGAGAGAGTCCACCCAGCCACCCAAGAGTTAACATCACGCATTTCTCATCAAAACCTCTTCCAAGAGGTTAAGCACACAATAGACTATCTAAAGCAGAGCTAGAAAGGCTGCTTGAAATTCCACACATGTGCCTCAGCAATGTATTTCTATTAATGTCCAGTGTGTGTCAGCGTGAAGATAAGGTACCAACATCATGTCCAACCAGCCAGCTAGAGAATGGGACGCCGTGTAAAACATTGTCTGATGCTTAGAATCCCAGAGAACAGCGGTGTTTGCAATCTCACCCGCTGCACACGTGCCTGATAACACCAACAACGAGGAGAGGCAGCAGGAGCAAACCCTCCTGCAGCTTTGGGAAAGTAAAAAGATAGAGAAAGAAGGAAGCAAGCAAGAATTAAAATAAACATCAGCAAACTGGGGCAGGTTTGAGGATGTCTAACTGTAGCAGAGAGAGTAAACAAACTGGAAAAAACCTCAGGGAAACTTAGCCTTTGTATCAGCTCACTTTAAATGTTCTTTAAGGCGAGAAATAAAAAGTTACATCAGTGTTTGATTACTCAGACCATACCATTTAGACACAAGTTTGATCTACTAGCATCATCCAACAAAGCCATTTGTACTGGTACTTGTGGAGGACACTGTATTTGAGGAAATAAACCATCTTGACCAGGATGCACCTGCTCTGTTTGGGCCTGGCTCTGGCAGCTTGAGAAGCCCATGTGTTACCACGAGCAGCTGGTGTATGGGAACCCACTGGAGTATCCATGCCAGTTGTGCTGTGTACTGACAGGTGCTATCACACTGATACATTCCAGCCCATCAGGAATCTTCCTATTAGCTGAACAGTTTGCTAATTTAATCTGTAACTTACCTATGCTTGAGAAAGGTAAATTGTATGTGGATGAAGGGGTGGGATGTAGTGATTCCAAATGGGACACCACAGTGCATGGAGGAGGTGGTGATTCACTGAACAGTTAAGATACAGAATGGCCTTTGGGCCTGTCTCGTGCTGTTTGTGCCCCCCTCAATGAGCTGTAAATTAGAGTAGAATTCTAGTACTCCACAGTAGTCTGACAGTAGAATAAGAAGACTCAGTACTAGTTTTGCTGGACCAGCCACAGAAAAATATCAACTTACTATTCTCTTATTTCTTTATTAATTGAATATTTTGCGGTTATACATAGGGGAAAATGAAGGCTAATCTTATATTTTACCTCTTAAATGATGAAATGGATATGCAGTAACCCTAAGAATAAATGAATCTTGAAAAAGTTTCTGTGGAGTATATAAACTCGGCAGACAGAAAAAAAAGTCTGAAATATGGGCATGGGAAATTGAAGGCAAGACAGGGGAAGTAGGCAGCACCACAGACAACTTCAATTTGTTGCAGCTGTTGGATTTTAAAAAAGGCCAACCTTATGATAAGGTCTCTTAGCTCAAGAGACTACAAAAAATGAGAAGCTCAAACGACCATCAGCTGCTGAAATCTGCAAAAATTCTTCAAACACAAATTAACCTTCAGTCAGGAGATAAAAGACTAGCTGCAGAAATTGGAAGTTGTTAAAAAATGCTATAAATGTTTGACAAATCAGAGCAGCAGCAGCAGGAAAATAAGCAGTACATAGGCAGAATCTTACCCTTAAGCCAGGTAACACCTTCTTCCCTCAAGAGAAGAGGAGGTTCACTTTTGCATTGGCTATGTTTTTACTTTCTACCTTTATTGTAGTGCACATTCTCCAAAATTGCTTTAGTTAAATTTAGACCTCACTGATGCTCCAGAGAACAGAAGTTATTAGCTTGCTAGAGGTAGAAGACACATAGATAGATCCTTACCATGCCAAGTTTAAATTTAATGCAAACCTTTTTAAAGTCCATCATTTAACACTTCAAGATTATTTTCTATAGGGATACCTTAAATGTTTAATGTTTTAATGGTTTCACAAAGTAATTCTTTCACTGAAGAAATATATCCACTTTCATATTAGAGGGTAGCAGACAAAGAGGAGCCAAATTGTAAGGAAAAGGAGGGATGTTCTGGCCTGAGGCTATAGAATTACAGACCACTAGTTTTAAAGTCTCCACATACTAATATATTTTCTTCAGAAGAAACTCTGGAAGAGTGTCTCATTCTTGCTCTCACAGCAAGAATGAGATGGATACAAGGCACAAGGACTGAAACTGTTTAAACCCCCTCAGTCAATAGCTTACAACATTTGGTAATAAATCATTAAGTCTCAAACCTAAAAATATATCTTTCCATTTGTATCAACATATTTAAAAGGCAGCTTTATTCAATTAGTGAAAGATTTAGCTGTCAATTAGTGAGAGCAATCAAAAAAAACTGCATTGCAACTTCCATCCCAAGACACTGTCACTCTTGCTAAACTAGTTAGAACCCTGGGCAGGTCTGGGTGTTTGACATTCAGCCTGTGAATACTCTGTAAAGAGCCAAACCACAGCAAACCATGTTCACAAGGAGGTGCTGCCCCCACAACTGGTGTCACCCACACTGTAGGTAGGAATGAAGATTTTAATAACAAAATGCACCACTTTATTTCTAAAAAAAACATGAAAAATAATCTGAAAAAATATATCTTTCATAAACACATAGATACCAGTTGCTAACTGCAACATAAACGAAAATCAAACTGAAAGAGTTTTTTCCTTTTTTTTCCACTATTATTTAAAATGAGACTCCATATTTTCAGATTTCAATATTTTCTGCCTTACCCATAAAAAACTTCAATAAAGAAGTATTAACAGAAAATAAAACGCCAGTCAACACCAAACCTCGTGTTAGCCATGTCCCCTCCCAGAACCAACCTATTTTCTGCACACAGGTTTACAGCTTTAGAAAGAGAAGGGTTCAGCTCAGTGTGCTGTGTTTTAGCTGTAGAGCAAACAGGACCAAATAAACTGTCCCTGAGGTGAGCAGTTCCCAAACCATAATGCAAAGCTCAAGAGACAATACCTTTCATTACATCAACTCAAATAAACAGGGAGCAAAAAAAAGACAAGTTTTGACAACAGAGACATGACCTCAAAACCAGCAGTGTCACTTCACTGATGACCCCACACTGCCACAGCTCCAACAGACACCATGCTCCTGCTGGGCCTCATCCTGCAGCTCGTCACAATGGTAGGAGATTACACACAACAAAACCCCAGTTAATATAGAAATGCTTACCTATGGCTAATCAGAAAGTAAATGAAAGCCTTAACAAACTAAATCATGTTCAGCACAGCTTCTAAAAGAATCTTCAGTAGTAGCTCAGCTGCATCTACAGCTGACATTGATCAACAACAGTGGGCAATTCACAGCAAAAAAACACCACAAGATTCACTTAAAGCTTCATCAATTACCAGAAATATAAAGGAAACTTTCCACAAATGGGCTGATTGGATCATTCCTCCATCCCTACAAAGTGAAAAAGAAAATATCCGATCGCTCCCTAACACCAAAATTCTCCTCCATTGTACCAATCTATGAACTGGTTGTTTATGCTGTTTTCAGCAATTTTAAGCAGTTTTACCTCCACATTCTTTGAAACTGGGAAGAAAACATACCAGTTAAAATGTCAGCAGCCCAATATACACTAAATCAAGGGTAGAAGTGTCCAAAGTATGCCACAGCAAAGCGCAAGAGTTCAGAATGCCACATTCACAAAGGTGACACCATTACCAAAAACCACTACTTGATTAAAGGCATTCCCAGTCATGCATTCTTCCTTCAACCCATCTTTCCTGAATCAAGAACAGGAGATGAGAGGCTCTGAAAAACAAAGAGATTATATCTGGGCAAGAAATCATCTGAAAGAATTCAACAACCAATTATAATCAGCTACTGGAGCAACATGAAATAAACCCATATCCTTCTATTTTCTTTCATGCCCATTTGAGCCATGCTAGTCACAACAATCCAATGCTGGAACCACCAGAAAGCAAAGGTTGCCAGCCAGCAAGGCAGTGAGCAGGCATGCTCAGAAACACTGGGAATAGCAAGCCATCCATCATGGACAGCTGGATAAACTTTCCAGCAATTATGAATTCTCTGCCCAGTCTGTTTTCACGCAGCAACCAGTGCCCGTCAGTCTTGCCTGAAACAGTTGGTCATAGTGCAAAGTCCTACCATCTGTCCTACCATCACCCTATTTCTGAACTCATTCTTTCAAAGTGAGAAGGAAGACAACGACTTTTGGTCAATAACTCTGACAACACCATTATCCTTGGGGTATTAAATGGGGAGATAAGAACTTCAGGGTTTGCACAAATCATATTAGTTCAATGCTCAAATCCGGGTAATGCTTCTTTTCAAAGTATTAATTTCATTTATTCTATTTGCTCTCGCTCTGTCCTGATAACACAAGTGCACATGGCCTCTAAATGAGATCCTCCTATTTTATAAGTTATAATCCTCCCTTTCTAGAGTAGTAATGAGATGTCTTCACTTAATCGCGTTTATTCCCCCCCCCCAGCTTCTGCTTTTATCCATTCCCATTCCACATTGATTTGTCTTAAAGGTTTCAGAGAAAACCATCAGGCAGAGAGTCAGAGGCTCCAAGAGGCTCCCAATGCATATGGCTGCACATGCTGTTTAACCTTCAGAGATTACAAAAGCAAAAAGGAGGGAAAAGGGCATCTTTATTTGCAAAGTTTCCTTTGTTGGTAAGAAGGAGGAAAAAAAAAAAAGAAACCTGAAAGAACGGAGAAGACATTTTGATTAATTGGAAATGAAAAAGGAAAGACTTCATGCTTAGGGGAATGGTGAGACTATTCACAACACAGTCAAGCAATTAAATAACTTGACTGACAACTTTGCAAGTTCCTCATGCTAGAAATAGAAAATGATTTAAAGATAGCTGTGTTAATTCTTGGGTATTTCACATGAGACATAAGGCAGAACACCAGCATTAGTTAAACACCCTAGGCCTTGCTCTGAAATACTGTACATATAATCCTTGTTGTGTTGTAAGTACCCACAGCATTAAATTATTCAAAAAGTCCGCTCAGCACCATGATCCTGCAGTGCTGCACAAACAAAATATTTTATCTCTAATACAAACTGGGGAGAGTTCTTCTACAGCACTTCAGCACACTACTTCCATTTGAGCCAGTCCCCAGGGTTAATCAAAAAGCCATATTCACTCAAAGAGCAAAGTGAATGCTGCACTATTACTTACAGAGCTGTTTGCTTCTTAAAGCTTCTTAAAGCTGTACAGAGTTTTACTTAAAACCTAAGGTATCTAGAAGCTGAGTACCTTCTTCAAAGTCATTAAAATAAAAATAAAGATCAAGACAAAAATGTAGAACAGGACCCAGGCACTTAACTCTAAATCCCTCTTGAAACCAGCACACTTCAAGAGGAAAAAAATTAGCAAAACAAAACACACAAACCTCAATAAAATAATGATAAATTTTAATCTGCACCCTGCCCCATAAACAATCAAGTAACTGGCCCCAGAAGCTGACCACAAGTTCCATATCAAAGGTTAATTCTAGTCCACCCTCTCTTTGTGTGCACTATATAATAACACTGAAGTGCTTATAGCAATATTTCCAATAATAAAAGTCAGTAAGTGAAAGCCATAAAGAACAGATTAAATGACAAGCAACATCCAGCACAATCACAATGAAATCACTTCACACTACAGCTATGGTATTTGGATTTATACAAGTGGTATATACAGGAGACTGTTCCAGCACTGCTGCAGACAACAGTACACAAGAGGGCTACTAATCACTGAACTATTGATATGTTAAGGGCACAGGGCAGTTCAAGATCTTAAGGCAAATACTGAAAAAATGAAGAAAACTTTCTGATTATATGTGGAATGTTTTTCAAGTTTTACCAAATTAAGTGCTGCTTAAGAAGCAAATTATTAATTTCTTATTTCTTTCATGGGAGTTGCCCCATTTTTAATCTCACTTCCCTAATAGGTAACAACAACAACAAAAACAACCCTGGAAGTTCCTCCCTTATAAATGTAAGCAGATAATTTCCACTGCTATCTGAACCTGGATTACCACTAGGTACCTTGAGTTCCACTACTATCTTCTACCTGAAAGAGAAGATTGACACAAGACATGGATGAGCTGCTCATATCCAGTATTTTCCCCATTTGCTAGGGCTAAAAAACAGAAGAGCAAGAAACATTCAAGTTCTATTCATAAAAAGGGGGATAATACTAGAAGATAAAGGACAGACACAGTTTGAGTAGGATTGAGTCAATACAATAAGGTAACCATGCCCAAAAGGAAACTGTAGCTAAGATAAAACAAGTCTGATAGGGATCCCAATAATTTAAGTCTGGCCATAACAGCTCCTGCTTAGGAAGGTATCTAGAAGCTGACAAACAATAGTTCTGCCCTCATCTTTGCAAGGACAAACTAGACTATCCCATTTTTTAAGGATCCTAAATTTACGATTGATCAAGAGATAGTTAAAGAACAATGAAATTTAACAGTTTCTCATTCTTGCACCATATTCTGGGCTAACACACCATGGTCACTATTTATCACAAGGGGACCCTAATCAGATTTTTCCAGAGCATAAAATACATAATATCTGGGTATGCAACAGTACAGGATTAAAAGCTAATTCAGATAATAGAACAGATTTGTATGTGAGCAGTCAGGTCCCAACTCATTTTAGTGGTGTCCTCTTTGCATTTCACAAATATTGCATGACTCTGCTAGTCACATTGCTTCAGGATTACACTCCACCTCATTGCAGGAGGGCAGAGCTCTACTTTGAGCCAAGTCACATCTTTAGATTGGAAAACAAATACACCAACTTCTTCCCCTTGTTCTTACAGAGGCCAGTTAATTGTATTCATAAAGAGAACATTCTCTTTCTAGTGAAAAGAGAGTTAATACTGCACCTGCTGACCCAGATGTCCTTTGCAGAGGAGCAAGAGTCACCTGCCTCAGACATCACTGCTCTGAAGCTCAGCAATGATCCAACACCCCATGGTCAGGATACAATCTGCCAAGAGGAAACTTCCTGCAACACAGCAGCCGTTCACAAGCTGTATCTATCTAGGAGAGCAATCTCAGACACCTACCAATCCATTCATATACAAATTTTATCATGGAGACAAAGCACACTTGGGTCCAAAACCACAAACAGAGCAATTCATAGAAGAGAATTTCCTTAAAGACTATTAACCACCAAAGTGAAAATACAACCTCTTGCTTTCAAAGCCTCTAAGTATTAGAAAATCAGAATTTGCAAGGGTAAAGGTGGGAAATACTGTTATATACCTGCTCTGTTCCCATGCTCCCCATTAGCAGCTGCTAGGAATCACTGTCAGAGATGGGCTACAACTATAAAGACATTTTCTTTGAACCACTTTCATCATTCTTATATAAATTTTATTCATTCAGTCCCCAAAAATATCTTATAATATAAACCTTTAAATGCTTCACATTTTGCCTGCATTTTTTTGTATGTTGAATGCCTGTTAGCATTCAACACATAGAAAAAAAATCTCTAAACCTCATAGGATTCATTGCTTAAATCAAGCACTTACTGGTTAAGCTACAAATCAGTAGGATGAAAGAACTACAATAAAGACTATCCACACTCCAGTCTGTCCTTTTCCTAAACCATCCTTTCAGTATGCACGAGGCAAGAAGAATTCTCTTGGTCTAGTTCTTTCAATAAAGTTTTAACAGTCCAGTCTAAAAGAATGGGCAGTTTCATCTCACTGTGGCAAGCATGGCCCCACCTCGCTGTCACACCCTGACACCAGTGCAGGTCAGGAAAACCTGGCAGTTCCAGTAAGACTCTGCAATGGTTACAGGCAGTACACATTGGAATGGCAGTATACAAAAGAAAATAATATAAAATAATATCATGTGAATATTAAGTCCCAATGACAGTGCCAGTGTACTGTAGTGATTGATAGAAACCTTTTGTTCTACTCAGCCTCATCTCACTGTACTCCTGCCTCCAGCAGTGCTCTTCTCAGCACTGGTGTGACAGCAACCCAATGGGTCATCTCCACAGCACCAAGGTGCCTGACTAATTGTAAAAGCTGCAGCAAGAAGTCCCCAGAAGTAAGTCTACCTGCTGGGCAGGAACAAATTGGTTTGGGAGTCAGTGGTGTATCCAAAAAAAAGGGTTTGTGCTTCCTGGTCCCTAAAAGTCAATCCTAGACCTTCTTCAAAAGGTTACAATGACAGGAACTGTCAATTACATTGACAGTTTCATAACAGTTCTTCTGTTATAAAAGACTCAAACAAACAAAGACATTATTACTTTTTATTAATTTGTGTACATGCACAATTATACCCTAGGAAAAAAAGAGAGCAAAGTCTCAGGATACATCAGGTCAGCAGAATGTCATCCTGTATTTATTGAAAAATTTATTTCATACACTTGAGAGATCAATCAACAAGGACCACGCATACACACAGACCGTATTGTGTGTTCCCAGCACAGCCATTGCTCATGCCTTGGCAGCATGGAGTGATGTGCTGCAAGTGGAGCTTGCAGCTGCACTGTGAGCCAAATGTTAAGTGATGAGTGAGGTGAGGAATGTTTCAGCCCAAGTTTCTAAGCTCATCACACAAGTGACATTAAATGAATCCCCTCAAGCAGAGCCATTTTAGCCTATCCAGGTTGGAAACATAGTGGGGGGTACTGTTACTCACCATCTGGGCTGTTCTCTGCCTCTCCTCATTAATGCTGTTCCTTTCCTTGGCCTCACTGGCTGCTTCCCTTTCTCTTCTGGCCAGATGGAGCAACTCCTCTTGGACCAGTGCCTGTTCTTGCTCATACCTGTATGAGCACCAAAAGCAGAGAGGTCATCAGCAGACTTCTGGCAACAGAGTCATGGCTTGTCATGGAGTACCCCTGCTTAGAGCCAAAACACAAATCCAGAATTTGACACAAAATCTGTTCACAGTCCCATTATCAGTAGGAATTCAAAAGCACAACAAACTTTAAATATGACCCGCAATTCTAGTGAGGTACAACTCTGGCAACAACAACATAGCACCACATAAGCCTATACTTCATTTATATTTAGCTCTATTAAGTACTTCATTATCACCTGAAAACAGTGAAAATAGGAAGCAGTTAGCCAGACAAATAGATGCTGCTTTGGAAAAGATCAAGGGGCATACAATGATAAAAGGAGTCAGCCTGGCTGACAATGCTGCCCTTTGGCTCTTACACAGGAAAGAGAAATCACACAAAATGCATGCAGCAACACCACTAAGAGAGGCAGCCCTGAACTGAAAAAGGCTTTAAAGGGGATTCTCAGGCATTAAAACATAATCATAAAATAGAATTACAGAATTGTTAAGGTTGGAAAAGATCAAGTCCAACCATTAACCCAATGCCATGTTCACCATTAAACCAAGTCCCCAAGTGCCACATCCATAAAAATATGATTTTGAGTACTTTTGAATACTTCCAAGAATGGTGATTCCACCACTTCCCTGGGCAGCTTGTTCCAACGCCTGATCACCCTTTCAGTGAAGAAATTTTCCCTCATACCCAACCTAAATCTCCCTTGGCATAACTTGAGGCTACTGCCTCTTGTCCTGTCACTTGTTACACCTGGGAGAAGAGCCAACCCCCACCTGGCTACAATCTCCTTTCAGGTGTTGAAGAGCCATAAGGTCCCCCCTGATCCTCCTTTTCTCCAGGCTAAACACTCCCAGCTACTGCCAAGGAGACTTGTGCTCCAGCCCCTTCCCCAGCTCCAGTGCCCTTCTCTGGGCACACTCCAGCACCTCAATGTCTTTTGTGTACTGAGGGGCCCAAATCTGAACCCAGGATTTGAGCTGTGGCCTCAACAGTGCCCAGTGCAGGGGGACAATCGCTGCCCTGGTCCTGCTGGCCACACATTGCTGATACAGCCAGGATGCCACTGGCCTTCTTGGCCATCTGGGCTCATGTTCAGCCACTGTCAAACACACACTCATTATGCTCAGACTGAAGTAAAACACAGACATATGCATACATAGATATATTCCCAAATGAGCTAAACTACTGTCTTTTTCAAGAGCTTCACCTCACCTCCTGTAGAGTTCATGCTCTGCAGCAGTGTCACTTGCCTTTGGTGGCTGAATTCCTAGAAAGGAGAGAGAAACCTGTGACAACTAATAGTCCAACAAATGTAGTCCTTCATCACACCATAAATTATTTTAGGAGAATTTAATACTATGCATCAAGAGAAAAAAAAGTCAAGAAAATTTAAGTTTGATGGATAGAGTTTGAATTTATGAAACAGAGACACCAACAGCATCATTTTCAACCAGGCATACTGAATAAACCATGCTACAGAAAGCTTCTATGTGAGGATATTAACTCCTCAAACCTTTACCTACACTGAAACATGACCATGGTTGCAGACCTACTTTCCACTTCCTTCCTCTACTTCCAGTAAATCTTCCTCTTGAACTTCTCTCCTTGTAATTACAAGGGATTCCACAAGTGAAGATGAAATTATTTGATGGAGTTCATAAAGCTAAATCTACATTCAGCAAAGACATAGGCTGACAGCAAACAAATCCCTGAAAATAAAGGCCTAGTTCTCTAACTTCATTTTAGTCTGGATGCCTCAAACAAATCCACACTGCTGGTATATATCAACAAAGCCTGTTTGAGAACAAATAGAAATCAAATAGTTTTCTGACCTGTAAAGACAAGTTCAGAAACCGAGTTTTCACCATTCACTTAGCCAGCTGCGCTTAGACAGCTTATCTTTCCCTATGAGCAAAGAATAAAAAGCAGTACTTCCCTCACCCAAGCACAATACACGGCCTGCATATGTAAAGCAGACAACAAGGAAGCTTGCCAGAAATGAAAGGCAAAATATTTCTGCCTTATTTATTGCATGATCATCTGAAATGCTAGAAATGTTCCCAGGGTGACACAGGCTAACCAAAGAGCTCCTCTCACAATGAGGCAGCACTGAAAAACCCTGGCATCCTGTGTAACATGCAGTGGCAGCACCACCCCAACAGTACCTGGAGATCTGGGTCTCACTCCTGCAGCCAGTGAAGATGGAGCTGTGCCATTGGATGCACGGGGAGATCTCTGGAAGCACCTTTTACTTTGAGGGGACCCTTTCATCCGGTTCACTACATCTTCAGTGAGCTGAAACACAGAACCAGGGAAGATATTAGCCAAGTCAGTTTCTGGTGTGTATTTCAGTGTGAACCTCCCCTTTTGTTAGCTCCCACAATACTGCAGAAGTATTGCCAGTTATCTCATTGCAATGTCCTTCCAACTCAGGCAGTCAGCACTTATATGTTAACTTCACATTTTTTAAACCCATACCCTATCAGTAAGTGACAAAACCTCCAATCTACTGCCCAACCCTAAAAACTTCACTAGACAGTCTTCCACAAACACCAACAAAGGTGGAGAGCTCCCCTAAACAAGTCAACCCTTTGTATAGGGACAAATTTACCAGAAGTGGGAGGAAAGAAATTAAGCAGGTTTAAGTTCATCTTTTCCTCTTCTTGCTCCATGCTTGCTAACCCAGCTCAGCAGGACAGACATGCTGCAAGCCATGACAGAGAACAGCCATGCAAACCTCCCACTCATATAAGGCCGCAAACATTTTTGCAATCTCAGCTTCATTTTCATTCCCTGACTTGGGTTCAAACCCATAAAAAAGAAAGAAAAGTTAACTTGAAGTTTTCTGGCAATTTAGCCCAAAAGGCCTCTCACAGTACTGTTAAAATTGACCCCTTTCTCCTGACAAGGTCAGAGGGTCTGGCTGCAGAACAAAACTAAATAAGGCTGCTCCACCACTTAGACTTCCCACAGTAGAAGACATATTTTGAGCTATACCACTACTACCCAACTTAACAGCATTTTTAATACCTTAATTTTACATTGCTATCATGCCCAATTCCTGATTTTAAAGACACAAATATTTGTCTATATCCTGTAAGGAGAAATTAGGCAAAGAGAATTTTACCTCCATCGAACACTTTAACAAGGAGATGGGCACAATCTTACCTAACTTTTGTCAAATAATTAGTCAAAATTGAATGAAAAAATAAGTAGCCACAGCAAAACACACTCTGTAAGTTCATTTCTGGCACATTTCAGGGGGAAATCACATAAAAGCATCAAGAAGCAAGAGCAGTGAAAATGATGGTACTAATAAGAAAACCCGCAAAACTAACATGTAAAAAAAAAAACCAAAGAAAAATATTAACGGGAAAACATATTCCCTAATGTTAGCACCACCACTCTCTAGGGCTCGTTTCCGCCATACACACTTGTCAATTTCCGACCGAAAGTCAAGCAGCAGTTTCCCCCTGTGGCTCCCTATTTCCAGCCGCTCCTGTCTCCCGCCTGCTCACACAGCGGCGCTTTGCCCGGGCTCCTGGCACCACGAACAAGGGCAGAGCTGTCTCCTCCTGGATGCCCTCAGAGCCGCGCAGCGCCGTTAGCATCCAACTGCTTGCAAAGCACAAGGCAGGGGCAAAAGGAGGTCATGAAGCAGCGAGGAGGGAAAGAGGGTTGAGAGCAGAGTTTGGAAGTGGAAATAAGGACCTGGTGTGCCCCGCTCGACAACAGCCATGCCCAGGCCCCCAGCCCTCTTTCCCATCACTCACCACTCGCCCCATCATTTCTCCAAATCCCTGTTCCTTCATCCTTCAGGGTTTCTCTCCCCTCCTCCTTGCTGTTTCCACCACTCATCCGTTCCAACCCTGACGTCCCGGCCAGACCCTTCCCCAACCCAGCTCCCTCCGCCCCCGGCCCTGGCAACCTCCCCGCCTCCATCACCCGGCCCCAGGGACCCCCGGGCCGCCTCACCCTGATGCCCTGCACCACCCGGATTTGCTCCCGCTCATCCACCCCGAAGGACACCCTCCTGCCGCCGTGGCTGCTCTCGCAGCCGCCCATGCTGTCCGGGGTCGCCTGTCCTCGCCGCGCCCCTCTCCTGCACCGGCTGCCAGCAGCGCCTGTGCCCTCGCAGCGCCTGCCAACGTACCCGCTCCCCATTGGCGGCGGCCGCGGGACGGCCAATAGCGGTGCGCGGTGCTGGCGGCGGGGCGCGGTGCACGCTGGGAGCTGTAGTCTGTGCCGGGAGCGGAGCCTGAGTCCCGCTCCTGTCCCGGTGAACCCGGCGTCAAAATTGCCCGTACAACTCCCACTGCTACACGTCCAACTCACGGGGTTTTCCCCACGTGAGGAAGGATGACCTCTGGTCAGATACAGCAGCTGTGCTGGGGCAGAATTCTCCTGTGCCCCTTCCAGCTTCTCTGCTCCAGCCAGACCTGCCCTGACACACACATGGGTGGGTCCTGCATAGGTCAGGCTCATACAGTCCCCGTTGCCAGGCATGGCTGATCCATAGCCTAAACCAAAGGAATTAGATAATTCAACACAGAGCAGCTGGACCAAGAAATAACAGCTTTGGAGAATCTTTTTCAAACAAACTTTCTGCACTCCCAGAAATATGGGCCAGTTGGTATCAATGTGCTACTTATCTACTCAGCACACTACTCCTCAGTAGTGCAAGGGAGCACTTTTAAGTGTTTAATGCTGCTTATTCCTCACTGCAGTTAATGTGGCAACCACAGCTTTGCCTCAGAGTGGGACTTGGGCCAGCATTATGGGAGTATCTGGGACTCTGCACACCCCAAACCTCCCCAGATATCCAGGCCTCTCCTAGAGCACATTCCTGGAATCAGGGAATATTTTGTTAATTGTGCAGTACTGTGTATGCTGGAGAGTTGGCCCGTTGCTTGAGCTCTCAAGACAAGGGCACTGCATTGTGCACCATGAGCTGTCTGCACCCCAGAAACACTGCACCCAGTCAGGCAAGAGGTGCAGTGGCTGAAGGTCCCTCCCAGAACACGCTCACCTGCCTCCCGCTTGCTTCTCATCTGCCACCTGCTCACTTCATTTGACAGCACCCAATTTTTGTACTGAAAGAGTCCATGAACAGATATTCCTTATTCACCTCTTCTGCCCTAAGGGTTTCACAGGCCTGCACCATTGCTGACCCCTTTCTCCTGCTGGTGAGCCTCTTCCAGGCTGGTGAATTCCCAACCATGCAATTACTCCTCCAGAAGTCTTTCCATAACTGTGATTACGCCTGTCATCCTTTCCTAGGCCTTTTCCAGGTGTACATTCCCAGCCAGGTGGCAGACATTACCTGCAAAGATCCAGGAAGGAGAGTGGGCAAAGGCAACCAAAACCACATCACACCTGTGTCCATGCCTTCCTGCAATTTTTTTTTTTTTTAATCTTCAAGCTTTTTCCTCCCCCATATGTCTCATTTGAGAAATAAAGCATTTATGCCAAACTTAATTTTATTTATTTTACAAACAAAAATATACATTTATTCTATATTTTCTCTCTTTTCACCACCCCTCAAACATAACACACTTTGCTCAAGAACCACTTTAAAGATGGCCCAGAGCATTATATTTACATAAATACACAACAGGAGGAAGGTCAGTCCATGACCTAGTGCAAAAGCTCCTCAGCAGCAGAACATGGGACATTCCAGAAATACTGGAGTCCTGCCAGCAAAGGACAGGATGGATGTGTTGACAACCTGCACAGGTGATCCTTCAGCACTGAATTCAGATGGTAAAAAAGGCAAATTCATAACAGGCTCTTCACATCACCAAGGAGGGCAGCTAAGTCCTTTCAGTCAGGATGTTGAAAGTAAACAAATACTCCTTGGGATGGAAAAGCAGTTGCTCCTTTAGTTCTCAACTGTTTTAAAATCTTCATTTCTCTTGACTTTGTCCAAGGCCCAAGGAAGCTTTTCAGGTTCCCCCACCCTCTCTAACTAACAGCAGCTGGGGATCAGTGTTGTAAGCAGCATTAGGAGCAGCAGCACAGCAATACAGGCATCACATCATCCATCCCTTTTACAGCAAGCAGTCCAGTGTGGCTCAGGCTGACTGATAGCAATGATAGGGGAGCATGGAACACTTCTCTAATGTGGCAAGGGCTCACTCGGCCAGCTCCTCATCCAGCCCTTGCAGTCATTGCATGAAATGGGAATGGGAAAGCCTGTGACCTACAAGAAACTACTCAGCTCTAGCACACAGACAGATGGAAGCATTTTTTTCCCCACAAGTAAACAGAAATTTAAAAAAGGGGATGGGGGGTGGAAGGGTAGGGACGCTGTTTGTTTTCAAGGTGCCAGCGCTATTTAGAGACCTGCAGGGCGAAGTCCCCAAGCAGACAGAGAAGCTGCATTGCTCATTAACAAAAAAATAAGCAAAGGCCTGCATAGTTTTGGCAACCAACGTGAACTTCATGTTCTTACCCATGTTTTCTTTCTCTTAGTGGGAACACCTGGTAACAAACACCATCCTCTACCTGCTAACGATCCAAACCAACACCTCCATACTGCATCTTGCTAACTCCTACCTCAGTATTCTTCAGGAAAAGCAGTAAGGGGCAAGAAAGTCCCCAAACATGGCAAAATTCCCTCTTTCTAGCATCCCTAGTAGAAAGTTGCTTATAGCAGATCTCCACCTACCTGGAGGACTCAGGTAGGAAAGCACCCCCAGACCTAGAGGAATACACATCTCCACCCTTGGAAAACACAGGATAGCCCAGAGACCAGACTGATGCAGCCTTTATATGAACAGTTGCTGGATTGGAGCACCATGTCTTGAACCTGCATACCAGACAGCTCAGTCAACACTAGTCCCTCTTCCAGCAAGGAAGAGGTTAATAACAAGTTGCAGAAAGTCCTTAAAAGGACCGCTCCCCACATGCACACACGTAAGTATTTTCAACATATCAAGCCATAAAACTTACTCAGACCAGCAGCACTCTGGGGATCTGAACTGCAATGTAAGGGAAGGACACTGCCAGAGACATCCATCTCCCACTGTAGTGCACCAGCTTGATTCTAGCACACCTAAGATGTTTGAGTTTCCAGTCACTAAATTCTGACAGCTTGGACTCATTACACATTTCTGCTCTGCCTCAAGCACCTGAATGTCTCTGGAGCCTTCATCTGCAGAGTCACCTTCCTCCTTCACAGCACTCTCTGAGCCCCTGCCAAAGCCATGAAGCAGGGTGCAGATGGAAAATGCACCTACCTCACAGTTTTTACTCCTGAAACTCAGCCCTCATTCAGTGTTGTTACTTAGATTTTCCTGTGAGCTTAAATGCACAGAACTACAGCCTCCACAGACTGCTTCACAGCTCCTTCAGCTCAGCTAGACAGCAGCACTGTCTGTCCTTCTGTCTCCCTACTGTTCAGTCACTTCACACCCATGCTGTGAGCTACCAGCCTTCCCCAAATGTTCCCTGGGCACAGAGAACAGTTCATGCCTCTTCATACCTCTTTTTTCCCCCATACAGTGAGAACATTCCTTTTAACCACTAGCAACTCCAATTCACAATTCTCATCAGTGTTAGCTGAAACCAGGGGTGAGCCCCAGCGACCAGCTTCCCTCATCAGACACTATCACCACCTGTGCTGTTGCATTATGACAAGATGCAGGCAGCCATGCTGCTTGAAAAAGCCCAGGAAGACCATCTTTGGTTTCTACCACCAAAATCCTTCTATGTATGTACAACACAGCAGTCAAACCAGGACCCTTATCCCTAAACACCATTCCTCAAAGTGGAAGACAAGTGCTTTCAGTTACCAAAAAGGAAGATGTGCCAGCCAGGGCTGTCTTCTGGGTCATATTCACATCTGGAACGTGGAGGATTGGGAAAGTTCAGTGTTTAAAGGTTTATGAACAGAACTGCTCTACATTGTTCTCAGGTAGAAACAGAAAGTGTTCCTTCCAAAAGGGTTTGGGCTGCCAACTTAGTTCCACGAGAGGTTTTGGAAATCCTAAGGACAAGAGGAAAGCCATGGCAGGTAGCCAAGGACAGATTTCCAGTGAACATCCTAACAGCTGTGGTATCAGGGAGTATGAAAGGAAAGGAATGAGGCATCATGTGATTCAGGTGCCCTGCCTCAGGCATTGATGGATTTCCAGCGGTCACTGTCTATGCTGTTGATGCTGCCCACGTGGTACGGCATAGAGGCCACATCGTCCAGATAGGCTGTGGTGTCAATCTGAGTGCTAGAGTAGAACCCAGAATCCATTCCTTCCTTCTTGGCAACAGCATAAGGATGGGGTAGGTGTACATCCACATCCTCAGGTTCATCCACCTGACATTTGTAGGAGAAAAGGATCTTCGGTTCAGACCTGGAGTGATGAAAGATTTAAAATGCATGTTTACACAGTGTGGTATTACAGCCACCTATTCTTAACTGAAACTCATCAGCACTAAGAAATCATGAATTTAGACCTTAAACACTCTTTAAATGAGCTTTTGGCCTAGAAATTTATGTCAGAACACGAGTACACTTCAAGTTCTACCTGTGTACATCATGAAAACCAAAATACAAACACTTGTGCATCAGCCGTTTTTGTCTTTAACTCCAGACAGTGTTCCCTTCTAACTTCAAAGTGGTACAGAGGTACATTTTTATATTTTAAAAGCACTTTATCTTCTTATATATTTTAAAACCAGTTATTTCAAGGCCTCCTGTTTCTTGCTAATGAGCAAACAAATAGTAAAGCCTACACTAAACTGCTCATTTTCCCACCAAGGTGCATTTCCTGTGAGTGGCCACACGGCGGCGACCCCGGCCTGAGAATCGACCTCCCCAGGGCTTTTCACTGGTGATTTTTGGGCCCGTGGTAGTCTTCGGCCAAGAGTTACTGAACCCCCACATCCTTTCTACAAATCTACCCCAAAACCCACCCATTTAAGATGGCCGTTTAAGTTCCCCGGGCTCAATTCTTCCTTTAGCTGTTAACTTCAGCAGAAAAGCTACACAGGATGCTGACGCTGAAGAAATGATCCTCTGAAATATGTGAGGAATACAGCCATCAGCTCTGCTCTGCATAGAAGTGAGCAGCCCTGGGTCACAGAAATTCCTCAAGGAAGAAATTAAGACTGGTTCTCTAACTGATGTTCTAGTTGCTGCCTGTAATGTACAGATTTAACACACAGATTGAGAGAACCTGAATGCGAAACACTCAAATGACAATATATACCCATCTAAACTCCTGTTCCTGGCTACTCACCCAAAGAAACCTTTCAGGAATGCCACATAGATGAGAGGTGCAAAGAAGCTGAAGTAAAGGAACGTGGTAGCATCAACACAGCTGTCAACAGCAAAAGGGAACATAAAGGAATTTAGCACTCAAGCACAATACAGTAACAACCATTCACATCCTCCCAAATGATCCAATATCCCTCCTAAGTGTCAAGAGATCAAGAAAAAGCATGCTAAACAAATTTAAACTGATGCAAAGTAACAGCAATTGTATCAACATGTGTCACTGCTTCTAGACACTCAGGAACCATGCCAAAACCCAAAGGTCTGACCAAGAGCAGTCTCACTGCTCCCAGTGTTGACTCAGATGTGACACTGATCCCTGCAGACCCAGACTTCAAGTATAAGGCTGTCTTCATATTTCTAGCAAACAGACTATTTCCTCTCTTATTCCTACTAATGGCCAAACATCAGTGAATTCACACTATTATTCTCACTCGTCACCTCAAGACAACAGCAGCACACACAGTTCCACAACCTCTACACTGGGGAGTTTCCTGATTACTTAGAGGTCTTTTGGCATGAAACAGAACCAACAGGTTTATTCCTTCTTAGGAACACAGCATAGGTTTGTTTTCTTGGGAGAGGCAGTGTTGAAGGACGCTCAAATACAACACAAGATCCAGGGCTGCAGACCTCCTTCCCCCAGTGTACATACCACAGTCCTTCTATGATATCCACACAGAGGAGAGCACTGCCCAGGCCCTGCACCAGGTTCAGCAGTGCCAGAATGCCAGCATAAATATAAAAACTCTTCCTGGCTGTGGGAAAGACATGGACACACATGAAGCTCAACCTCAAACACCAGACCCATGCAAATCTGTTTGATGGAGATGCCAAATCCAACAAAAGCTTCTCCCCACCTTGTCTCTTAAGAACTGCTGAAGAATTAAGACTGCATTTTCCTGTCCCATACTGGCAGGACTGATGGTGGTATAATGTACAAAACTGGTGTTTAAACTGGTATAATGGACTAAACCATACCCTTCTGCATGTGTGTATGCACACACAAGATGGGTTTTGAAAGCAAGGTTACAGCAACACATGCAAAGATTTAATTTGCAAGCATCTGGAATCAGTGTCAGTCACATAACCGAATGCAAGAAAAACAAACAAAGGCAACCCCACTGAACCAGAAGCTGTGCCTTTCCAATGTACAGCACTAATAAAACTGCTTAAAGACACCAACAGGAGCAGCAGTGTATGTTGGACACCAGGCAGATCAGGCCATGTGACTGCAACATGGGACATACATATCCCCTCTCTCAGGATACCCACATAGGGATGTCAACAGTAGTCAGAGAATAGCTCAGTACAAACACCTTAATAACAGCTTCTCTCTATTCAAGAGCTGCAGATATTCTAGAACAGCAACAAAAAACAAACAGAAGTATACTGATAGAGTAAAAGCCCAGATAAAAATTGTTGAGCAGCTCCCACTTAGCCTTCCCTTCCCAGGGGATGACTAGCATGCACACTTTAACATCATATGTACATTTCAAAGGAAGCTGTTATTAAGAAGCCATTCCTTAAGGTTCTCAGAAGATTATACATTTACATTATACCTGTATCATTAACTGAGCAGTAGGTCTTGTTTTCTTAATGTAATTGTTTAGCTACTAAAGTAGCAGTGTAACTGCTCTTACTCTGCTCTCCAAAAGACACAACATACTAATTTTTCTAGGGATAAGTTATCAGTCTTCGCCATGTTATCTAAACTCTGAGACATGGAATGCATCTGCAGCACAAACACATACAGGAACCTTTTAGTCCCACCTATGCTTTATCATGATGCTGTACCCATTCATACTACAGAAAACACTACAGTTACCTACAGGGCAAAGAAATCCGGTCTTTCAGAGGAGTTTTTGGAAGAATCACCACCAAGGAATAGACCTGTTGAGACAAAGAACTAACAGTTCCATGGCTGCTTGGCAACTTAATTCAACAATCTTTGCAGGAATAGTGTGTGGTATTATGCATTCCCTACATGTCTCGGGGCAGAGGCACAAACCCTTAACATAAAACACAGTTCAGATGTGAAGGCCCCACAACTCACCTCCATCAGCATAAAACAGCTGAGAAACATGGGAAGGAAGAACAACTGAGAAACATGGGAAGGAAGAACATCTGAGCTCAGCTGGAATACAGCTGCCCCAGCTTACATCACTCCCATTGCACCTTTATTGCTTCAGCCTCCCCACCACATGAAAAGCATCAATGCCACGCTGTAGGAGGCAGGAAGGGGATTAGGACATTATTGTACTCAAGTCATCCTCCTTGCTCCATTTAGAAAATACAAAGAAGCTATCAGAGTGCGTAACACATTCCCAGTACTTACCAGGAAGAAGAAACAGGAGCTGGCAAGCCAAAAATGTCTCCCTCCATGGCCATAGATATTGAAGTCTTCTGCTGAGAGGTGGGCATCAGGATACAGGATTTCCAGGGTGCCCTAGGAGAGAAGCAGCACCAACATAAATCTTTTACAAGCAGTATCCTCACTGAAATGCGTATTTGGAAAGAGACACTATGCTTAAAGAAGTCCAGGGAACAGCTGGCATGCCTCACTCCTGACCCAAACAAGCCCTGCCCTGCTTAGACCAAGTTACACTCACACAGAAGAGGAAGAAACTGAAGACAAGAAGTGAGGAGAAAAGGAGTGGCAGGAACCTGCAGCTGAAGGAAACTGGCAACAGGGACACTGCAGAAGAGAGACCGAGGTGGACAGGGGATGCAAGCACTTGCATCATTTGCAAGCACTGTCTGTCTAAAATAGACCAAGAGCTTCATTTCCATCTTTAAAGTAGACCTTTCTGCTGAAACAGCCAGAATATAGTCAGTTTGGGAAAGGACACTGTCTTGTTTAGGAGCTACCCATATAGGCAGTGGAGAGAAAAGTGCTTGCAAGCACTACTGAACCCCAGTATAGCTCCAACACTTGATACTTTATGAGGCTCCTCCAGCTTTATCATGTGGTAACGATCAGCTCACTGCCTCTGCAGCCAAGAGCCTGGTCCCAGAACAAAAGCTCTATGTGTTATTCTGGCACTGTCCTGAGTATAGAGACATGGGCTGACCACTGACATGACGAGAAGGAGAACAAACCCAGACACAGATTGCATTGTTCAGGGACATGAAGACATGCCTTATAAACTGAGCCAGCAAGCCAGCTGTTAGTCTGAAGAGAAGCAAGAGCTCTCAGCTCTCAAAGACTAAGCAGACAAGGGCACTGCAGTGCCCTTACTTGGCAAGCACATGGTTTTCATGGTCCTTGAGGACAGATCCAGAACTTGTGGCTCAGGTGTGGAAAACATCACTCTTGTTTCAAGATTCACTAAACAAGGCAATCCATCCAAACCTCATCTTATTTCCTCACCCTATCTGAGCTACTTATGCAGTAAAGAAGACAAGCAGATACTATCTGCTTATACACTGCCACAAGCATTCAATCTTCCTCCAAAACCTCATTCAAAGAGCAAAGCTGCCACTTTCAGATAGGAATCGCACACTTAACTGCTTAACTTGAAGCAAAGTTCCTTCTTTTGCAAATTCTTCTGCTTCAATGTACTCACCTGGGTGACAGAATATGCCAGAGACAGCACAGTGGTGATTGCCAGCACACGTTTCACGCTCGACTTGCTCTCCAGGTGACCTGTAATTATGGGGTATGGAAGTGACTCAGGATGTAATCCCAGCACTGCTTAAAATCAGCTCTTTTCAGAACCAATAAAGGAAAACACTTGTATTTTCAGAGGCCTTCAAGGGAAAGTTAAAGCTCACTAAGCCCTGGTTGGAGAGTTGAGCCTTTCACAGGCAAAAATCCTACTTACAAAAAAAGCGATTTTAACTTGCTTTCCTCCTGTCCACACTAAGAGAAACAACTAAGTCCTTCTACTGAGGTTAAAAGGAAAAAAAAATAAAAATTAATGACTCCAGCATCAAGTACACTGAGATGTTATAAATCTGCTTCTCAGGGAGAAGAGTTGATGGAAGGCTAGGGTAGAGAAATCTGTACTGGAATATACTGAAGTAGGCAATTTTCAGAAGCTCTTTCCAATCTAAATTATTCTATGAGCCCTCAAAAGATGAAAAATATATTCTGATCACGTGTCCCACCGACACGTTCAACAGTGACACCCACCCTCTCCTCTACCTCTGACCCACAGGGAGAGGCATTTTCATTTGCATAACTGAAAAAAGTAGAATTACAATTGCAGGTACAGATAAAGCATTTGAATGCAGCCAGGATGGATCAAACCAATTGAAGATAGGATGAAGGGGATAGAAGGACCCCCAAAGGGGCCGTCTTAAATAAAATGGGGCTCAGGCAAAGATCAGACTTTTGGTCTATCTTGGCATAAAAATCTTACCTAAGCTGTACGTCCCATCATATGAGTGCAGAACAAACCAAGCACATGTAAACCCTTAAATCACATAAACCATAGATCTGCAAGTATAATCAGGCCTTCAGCCACTTCTAAGTAAATCTCCAAAATTTTCCCTTTGTATTTATTCCATAGCCTATTCACTTTACAGAATCACCATCAGCATATACTTATAAATGCAACCTTTGTGGATGAAAAGGCAATAGGAGACATTCAAAGCACTCAAAAACCTCCTGACACATACCAAAGGCAAGGCCTAGAATCACCACACTCAGTTCAATTGCCAGAAGGAAGAATCTTGTGATCTCCCACAGGATCTGAGGGATAACAGAGACCAGATAAACATGATTAGACCGAGCCAGGAACCAGTTTGAAGTTAATATAGCAAAACTCCAGGGGATAGAAGCCTCTGAATAGCTGGTCATCTCCACAAACCCTTCTCATGCTTTGTAGGGATACTGATCATGTGCTTGTTCCAAGCCCTGATCATGCCTGTGGAACAGAACAGCTGTGTGGGAATGAGCAAATAGCAGCTCTGCAGAGAGGAAGTGGCAATGGTTTGCCCCATTTGAGAATCTGTCAGTTGTTTCAGATATGTTCTTGCTGCTGTGCTCCCTAAGAGCACAAGCCCATGATGACCTCAGAAGTAAAATATTAAACAAGGCCAGTTCTTAAAGCAGTAGATATGCCTGAACAAACTCTGGATTCTGCCCTCTTCCAAAGGTACTGGACTTTAGATTTAAAGCATATTCAAGTAAAAATCACCCCCCATTCAAGCCTGTCATTTGCAATCTCACATTTTATATGGTGAAACAAGACCAATAAAAAACAGGTGAGGCAATTTTTCCAAGAGTCATGCAATAAATCAGTGCTAAGCCTAGAACAAGCACCCAGATTCTGGCTTATTAACCCTTTACCTCTGAACACTGAATGGTACTCTCTCTTGAAGAAATGTAATATTTTAAGGAGCACTGGGTAAGACACTTCTATTCCCAGCAAATACACAGTGTATGCGTGCACATACATATAAGAGAACACAAATGAAACATAATAGACAGCATAGGACATGTTTACAGAAAAAACTGTCAGTAACTGTCTTGCTACATGATTTCACAGTTGCTGGACCTAGCAGCAACTACGGAGCTGAAGAAAAACACCTTTCCACCTCTTCTTCATTATTCAAGTCCTGGACACACATCTGTTGGGCAGAAGTGAATGAAAAATGCTACAAACATCCAGCCACTCGCAACAGCAGCTCATCATAATGCTTTGACAGTAACATTAAAGGGAAAAGCAAGAAAACCACACTGATCCCAGAGAATAAAGCCCAGAGACCTGTACTCTGTAGGTGGCTCCTCTTTCTCTAACAGCTCAAGAACTACAGAGCTTTTTAAGTAACATTTTGCTGTAAGTCAAATTACTACAAAGGAAAAGCACATACAAAGACATTTCCTGTTTGCTAAAGGTCCATCCTGTGCTCAGAGTGGTTACAAGGACATTCAGGTGTCAGTCTCAAAAGGAAATCTGGTTTTATTCGCACTCTATACAAAAACTTCAATATTTTCAAAGAGCCACTGGAATACTGCAAGAGTAACAAAGGCCAGGTCCTTACCTATCCACTAGAAGTATCTGAATCTTTACCTCTTGAAAAAAAGAATCATTTCATTCCTGTAACAGGAAACTTTTGCTGCCACTATTTGTGTGTCTATTTTAGGAAATCCATTGTTTTACCATCCTGGATGTTGTGATGATTTAGATACAGCTATCAAAACAGGATTCCATAGTAAACGTAACTAAGAGTACTGCAAAAAAACCACATTCTTCTTGCACACGCGTAAGAGGGAAGCCAGAGCAGACTGCTGTGATCAGAAGCACACAAAGCACAGCCTCTAACATCAGTGTTGTACCTACCTTGTCAGCAACCATGGCAGCATCAGAGGCACTCACAGTCATGGAGACAACAGCTCGGGCAATGCCAACCAAAGCCACCACAAATACCTGCAAAAAAAGAGCAAAAGTGAGCTCATGTCAAAAGGCACATATGCAGTAGTGATCAGAAAGCCTTTTGCAATACCATTCTCAGGTCAGTCTTCAAGCCTGATAATGATGTGTACTAAGAATTTCCTGTGGCAGACTAGAGTTAATTTCTTGAAAAAGGTTCCTCAGACCCGTGAGATAGGAACAGTGCCTTAGAATTTAGGAAGGAACAATTGCCTCAGCTGTCAGATTAAGCTCTGAAAAGTTCTTTACCCAGTCTTTACAACAGTGTCTTTAGAGTCTTCCCACCCATCATTCCACTGGGGCAGGGCAGGAGAAAAAGAAACAGACAGTAAACATCTCCCTCTGAATTACTAAACCAAATGGCTGGTATGTCTGACTAAACCAATCACATCAGATAACAGAAACCACTCAATACCAGCTACCACATTACACAACTGTGACAAAACTAAACCTGCAGTTCTCTCACTCCATACTGACAATGCTCATCAATGCAGAGGAAAAGACACCTGCAGCCACCAGCTTTAAAACATGTTACCCTGCTGCACAGTGCAACATTGAGACCCCCCCAACTCACTTCATATACCACTGAAGCATGACAGCTGAGCAAGGCTCAGTTACCCTGTGCTGTCACAGCCATACTATGCAATTAAAAGCTCAGTTAGATATATAGACTTACCCTCTAAGAAAGTGGATTTTTCCAGATAAAAGTCTCTAAATGTCAGGCTGACCCTAATGATGAAGGTAGGTGACAGCTAAACCTACCAGAGAACCAAGAGTCCAAGCTGATTCTAAGGTGGTTGCAGAATGGAAATGACCAATAAGTGACCCACAGATTAATATCTCTTTCCTAGAGAAAGA
Source organism: Pseudopodoces humilis (assembly GCF_049639895.1). Lineage (NCBI taxonomy): Eukaryota > Metazoa > Chordata > Aves > Passeriformes > Paridae > Pseudopodoces > Pseudopodoces humilis. The sequence continues at coordinate 10,107,934 of NC_142212.1, read as the reverse complement.
AGGGACAGCAATGGCATGAAAGAATATAACAACCCCTCCTGGGGTGGAAAACGCCGTGACAAAACACTGACAAAAAAGAAGGGTCCCTGAATATAATGGCACTCTAGAGCTGCAAGAAGTCACTAGAGAGGAATACACACCTTTTTGTTTCCTCTCTAAGCAGGTTTCCTCTCTTCCCAATCTGTTAACTCCACATTAATCACTAACTCCACAGGAAAGCATTCCTTTAGGACATGACAAACAGCCAATTTAAAGGAAGTCCTCACAGAACACACTTCCATCCTCATTTCCCAATAACATACTCAAGAAATGAGTATGAAACTCAGTTAAAGCACTTTCCTCTAAGACTGTGTGCTGGATTTGGCTGGGATAGAGGAAATTTCCTTCACAGTAGCTGGTATGGGGCTGAGTTTGGGATTTTTGTGCTGAAAATTGTGTTGATAACACAAATGTTTTCATTACTGCTGCACTGCACTTACACAGTAAGACATTTTTTGCCTCTCATCCCACTCCAGCAGCGAGTTGGCTGGAGGTGCACAAGAGGGGACAGCTGGGACAGTTGACCCCAGCTGGCCCAAGGAATATCCCATATGGCATCATGCTCAGCACATAAAGCTAGGAAGAAGGAGGAAGGAAAAGACTTTCAGAGTAACAGTGTTTTTCTTCTCCAGTAACTATTACATGTGATGGAACCCTGCTTTCCTGGAAACAGCTGAACACCTGCCTGCCCATGGAAATGGGTAAATGAATGCCTTGCTTTGCTTTCTCTGCGTGCACAGGTTTTGCTTCAGATTATTAAGCTGTCTTTATCTCAACCCACAAGTTTTCTCACTTTTACTCTTCTGATTCTCTCCCCTGTTCCAGCGAGGGGGAGTGAGAGAGCAGCTGTATGGGGCTGAGTTGCCACCCAGAGCATAAAGTCAGCTCATTTTCCTGCCTTTGGTTTATCAAAAGTTTTGTTTTTCAAAGCCTTTGGCAGAAATGTCTACTGACCATGTGAATTAATGGAAACATGCAGGAAGGTTTAAATTCAGACTGGAAAGGGATGGTAATATTTTTAAAAGGTTGAAATATTTGTGTGTATACCTGGTTATCCAAAACTATGCAGAAGTGCAGAACCCAAACTCTTGGCCTGAAAGAGCTAAGAAAACTTCCTAACAAAGATTCAGGTGAGGCTTCTAGGTCAGATTTGGTTTGGAGCTTCATGTTTTTTTCATAGGTTTTGCCATGCCAGTACTGTATACAGACCAGGGAAAGAGGCGTCCATTTAACCCAATTCAAACACACATTCACTTCCTGTACTAATCTCGCTGAGGAAGAGCAATCATATTATGTTACATACTGAGGAAAGCCAGGATACCAAAAAGCTTCTGAATGGTATTTTTAAACAAATTCAGGTAGGTGCTTAGCTGCATTTATGATGTCCTGTAAGCAGTATCACAGGGCATCACAGGACTGGTGAGAGAACAGCAAGACCTTAGATGTTTGTGAACTGTACTGAATATTCTGTTTCCACCTTAAGAACTATCAAGAACATCCTCAAGTCAGGGCCACTTTGACATGATGTGAAAGAAACTAACAGGGTTGGGTTTCTATATTCCCAGACTAACCAGAATCCTGTCACATCATCATTTTCTCCAGCAGATAATCAAGCTTTTCAACAGCTTCACGAAAATTATCCTCTTTTCACTATCTCAGTGAAAAGCCAGGTTACTGCAAGGAGCAAAGAAAGCATAAGACACTAGATTCCAAGACATCAAAGCAATAGAAAAAAAGGAAAAGGAAAAAATGAAATCACCACAGGAGAACAAAATCCAGCAGATCTGGCCCCAGAACATATTAATACCTGAATTCAAACAGTGAAAAAAATGTCTACTTCTTATAGTACACCTTCAACAGAAAGCAGATTTTATCCCTGAAAGAGCTGGTCTAGGCTCTCTCCACTAGTTCAGTGACATTGCTCATGAGTGGCAGTAAAAATAACTCATCAGTTCAAAGGCACAGAGCAGTACTCACTAGTATGTAGAACGTAGTGAAGATTGGGCTGGAAGTGACCCGGATTTTGGCCCTGGCAGAGGGCAGCTTCCAGAGAAGAAACATAAAGAAAAGCACATTGGGAACCAGGAGCAGAAGATCCCAGTAGCGGACTCTGTAAAAAGAAAAGAAAAAAGGTTTTATCCCTTATCTTCAGCCTCTAGAAGGAAAGGCACCAGCCCTGGCCCCTTCTCAACCAAACTGAGACAAACAAAGCTCTTTCCCTTGTTCCAGGGTCAGACTGTGGTCCAGTTTCCTCCAACTCACCTGGACTTCCCAATGTCTTCATAGAGCAACAACAGGCACTTGTGTGGCACTGTGATGTTCGTGTCGTTGATCACGTGCGTTGTCATTGGAGAGAGAGTTGTCACATTATCCAGCGCTGTCACCGGGGCAGCGGAATGTGTGATGTTGTCAGACAAGGAGAATGTCATCACAGACATCATGGACTGGAACATCCTGTCTTCCTTCTGGTCCAGGTCAAACAGAGCAAGATAACCACAGAAGAGAAAAAAAGCAATACTAAATCAGTTGTGAGTCACAGCTAAAAAAACACATCCTTGACATTAAGCCCCTGCACAACTGCTTCCTGCTCGGTACAGCCAATTATCATCATGTCAGAGACTGTATTACACAATGAAATGCCACCTGCCCTAAGCCTGCACACAGCCATTAGGGTGGTCAGTACAAAATCTCACTTTTATATCAGAGTAACAAGCACCTTCAAATGGTGTTATGTGGGATTACACTTGAGATCCTTTGAGCTTTGGCAGATTCCTAGAAGAAATTAAGACTCAACAGCAATACATGGCATCAACAGGATCAGATCAGGAAGTGACAGTCAATAAATCGATTTCAACTCCTGCAAAGAAAAGATGAAGATCCCTCCCAAAAATCCACTGCTGTTACCAGCTCTGAAGTTGGAGAGCAGAGAGAGCCTCACATACACCCAACTAAAAGGACTGTACCATCTTTACCTTTCAAACCCAGCACTGGCAGAAACCAAGAATCAGCATTCTTTTTCTAATCCTCTGCAAGACACCAGAATGATTCAATTTTTGAGCAAATCTCTTCCCACACTAAAGTAGAGCCATGACTGTTAAAGTACTTCAGTTGCTACAAGCTGAATACAAACATAGGGTCCAATCACCCCTACTGACAACCCCCAGAAGAAAGATCATAGACAACCCACAGATGCAAAGATGATAAATCTCTGTCAGCCAACATCCTAAAGATGCACATTGCCAAGGACAGCACTTGAGCAGTCTGTGTGTGTTATAGCTAATCCAGGATTTATCTCAAAAAAAATTCTCCCTGTTTGACTCCAGCCCTGGCTTGCGTGGTAAAAACTGACGGCCCCCATGACAGGGCTCAGAAGGTATTTTCCCTTAGAGGTTCTGGGTGAGTCACAAGCTGGAAAGCACCAGCACAGCTCTGTATCATCTGCTGAGCTTTTAGAGTTCAGTAGCACCTTCTTCACAAATTGCTGGAGACTGTCAGTCACAGGCTCTTCTTTCTCTTCAGAGGCTGAGACTCTTCCCAGGTTCTCTAAGGGGCAAGGGAATCACGCCACCCTCAGCCAAAGAACCCTTCCTTTGATTCATCCTTGCTGACAGATACTCCCCGAGCTGGGATTTTCTTTCGTGACTGCCATACGCTGTACTGCACGAGAGACATCACAGTAAATAAACACACAGACAGACCTGGAAGGAGCATTTTGTGCCAAGATGGCAAAGCCTGGGCCAAAAAATTCTACTTCTAAGTAGAGGTTCCAGCAAACAACCTTCACATTCCAAACTTATCTCTGGAAGTCTTCTCTTTCCTCCAATTCCCTCCTCTGAATTGTTAAAAGAAGGATTTTCTCTTAAAAATTTTGCTCCATTCTCTTCCTCTGTAACACCACTACATCTCAGTAGAGGTGAGGCCAAGAACAGTCACCTTTGCCAACACAGAAAAATTTCTACATGATTTTTTAAAAAAACTGGGAGAAAGTAGAGAAGAACCTCATGGAGCATAGGCAGAAAAACATTTATCAACTGTGAACCATCACAACCTCCTAGTAGCTATTCTGGGACAAATAATTCCATCTGCCTGTTACACTGAAAAGAACTCAAGTATAAAGCTGTGAGAGATTTACAATAGAAAAACAGCTTCTCATGAAAAGAGCAAACAGGCTCTATTATGTTTTGCTAGAAGCCACCACTATCACGCAACAGCAGCTGCTGATAAGGAGAGGAGCTGGCCACACGTAACAGAACTCCAGTCACAAGGTTTCAAAGGGCAAAGCAGAATCAAGCTCACCTCTCAGCCAGGCTGCTTGCTACAGTCTGGTACTTATATTCATCCTTCCCAGACAAAGTGTACACAAAGCAGAGCAACAGAACATCCAACGTGGTAAGAGAGGGCAGCCAAGGCCATCAGACACACAGCACTGTGGTCATGCTTTTCTAATATCCAAGGCCTACGTCAAGGATGCAGAGAATTGGCCCACTCCTGTCCAAATCAACAGCAAAAATCCCACAGTAACAGGACCAGGAATAGATGGAAAGGATCCAACTAGAGGTTGTCATCCCCAGCAACACTGCTCCTTTCAGCACATTTAGGGCTAGACAGGGCAAAGACAGTAAGTCCAGTCAGCTGAGCATATCCCAGAGCTCACTCGCCACACCCTGCCTCCATGGGACTACCTCCTTCAGCCAGCCCAGACAATGGAGGGTAAAATCACCCTGGAGCAATGGGATAAAATCATCCCCGAGCTGCATGAAAAGAAACAGTGCTGCTGTTGTGGTCTTCCCTTTTCATCCAGCAGGCAGCTCTGTACACCAGAAAACAAAATAATGTGTTTTTCTATACACCAGATGAAGTCAGGCTGACTTGGTCAAGGCCAATTCCTCAGTCCAGGCCCTGGACAAGCTGCATCTGGACTAAGAACATGGGCATGACTCCTGGACTGCAGTGACAGAGCACAGGGAAAGGCTCTGCTGCACCTTCAGGGAAATGTTATCGCACCAATGCATATTGGTCCTTGAATCATGGCACTGTAACAATATCAGAGCTCAGTGAAATTCAGAACTCACATCACTGGCAATTCTCTGTACTTTCAAAGCCCATCTACAAAAAGGTGAACTACATGCTGCACAAGTTACAGCTGTAATAAAAAAATCTAAACTTTTTTGTCTTTCTGCATCAACGGCATCAGAAAGTCTCTTAAGTACACATCATGATAGCATTAAGACTTCTTATAATACTCTATTTGTGCAATAAAAACTGCACTGAACAGATCCCTGCTCAAATATAACTATTACATCAGTAACTTAAATGCTTAAAAATACCCCAGAACATTAAAAGTAAAAAAAAACAATCAAGCAAAAAAACAAAACAAAAAAATCCCCACCAACATAAGAACAAAAAAGAAAAAAAATAGCGCCTTTTTTGTTGTCTTCCTTTATAAGAAGTCTCTTCCACCCTCTCTTTTGGTCACAACAGTTGCATTTTTCATTTCACTCTTAGAATTTAAGACAGGGATTTTTCCCTCAGTGATTGAGGTGCTCCCTTCCAGTTTCATTCTCATATCTCGTTCTGAACTAACCTTAAAAAGAAAGGAACTGCAATGAGAAAAAAAAAAAAAAAGGGGGAAAACGTGAAAAATACCGAAAGCAGAAGTATCAACAGTAAGCCCAAACGCTCAGACAGAGAACCATGGCCCAGAGGTGGATTTCAGAAATGCATATCCCGGGGTTTTTCTGTTTTGGTTTTGATTCCTGTGGAAGGCGGGTGCACAACACGCAAGGGAAGTGGCAGTGCGTGGTCACTCGGTTCTAGGCTGGCGAGGACGCGCCTGTTACAGGGCTGCTAAAGCAGCACAGCTGGAGACCCGCTGCAGTTCCAGCCCAGCCCTCAGCTGGCCAGAGGTGTCCCGGAGGCTCTGGCCTTGGGGCTCCCCGGCTGAACTAGGAGGCCCTGGGAGGCCCGCGGCCCCCGCGCAGCACGGCCCCGCCGCCCCGCTCAGAGGCGCCGCAGTTCCCCTTCCTCCCCATTACCGCCCTCCCGCCGGCCCCGCTCCCCTCGTACCCGCCGGGCCCCGTTCGTACCCAGCCCCGCTCCCGCCGCCGCGGCTCAGTCCCGGGGTCCCGGCCCCGCCATCCCGGCCCTGGCGCTCCCCTCAGCCGGGGAGCGTTGCTGAAGAGAGGCCCGAGAGCAGCGCCGCGCAGCCAAGCGAAGACACGGCCGCCACAGCCGAGGCTTGGCGGCCGACCCCAGGGGCGCTATTGAGAGACGGTCCCCGAGAGGTCCGCGGCTGGACCAATCAGAGAGAGGGTCCTGTCAAAGGGCGCAAAGAAGCGGCGGAGCGAGCCAATGGAAAGGGTCGGGAGGCGGGACTAAGGGGGCCGATCCGCCGCGCTTTAAAGGCGCCTGTTCCCTCACCCACCTGCGGGTCGCGAGCGCGGCTGGAGCCGGGGCCGGTGGGGACAGCCAGGGAGGTGTTCCCGGCGCTGGGCGGGTCCGGCAGTCTCGGGTCTGCCCGTGCAGGGCAAGCTCGATCCCTGACAGCTCGATCCCACCCTCCGGGCCAGCCCGCACAGCCCCACATCCCACCCGAGAACGAGCGCTCTGCCGTCCTGCACTCACCGTCACACAGCTCCGGCGGGAAACAGGATACACCTCCGCAGGAATTCTCTACAGCCTCTGCATGCAAGGCAGGGCAGTTAATAATTGAGGGTGATCCGATAATAAGTTCCTGCAGGGGAGAATGATTAACAACCCATGAGTTTGGCTTTTAATACGAGTTTAAAGCTGACTGAAGAAACGCGGCGTAGCTTGGACAACTGCTGCTAAAGGGAAAAGTGATCAATAATTAGCAGGATTTGGAGGTGCAAATACCAGACAAACAAAAGAGACTCTTAGTATAGTAAACAAGGAAGAAGCTGTGACAAATGAGCCAAGATTTATTTAGGAAATTATAGGAAATAACCAGCACGTTATTCTCAGCAGTAAGAGCTGGCTGACGGGGAAGTTTCAAGGAGAATGTTTGTTATCTGAATCATTGCAAGGACTGGAGGATACATTCTGGCATGGTTTTCTACCTGTGGTTCACCTGTGGCTGCAGGGTTTGTTTCTGTAGGATTGCAAGGCTTGTGCTAAGCCGAAGTTTGCTGTACAGACCCTACACCTCTTTAAAAGATCCCTACATTGGTCAAGTTTGCGTGTTTTGCTCTACCAAACGCCATACGCAGAGGGTTCCAGGCCCTCCTCGCACGAAGATAGATCTTCCTCGGCTTAAATCTGCTTGATCCTCTTCTCAGGTCAAATTTTCCAGCTACACCTCAGCAAGCCTCACAAAGGGGTTGTACCTGAAGACTTGCCTGCCTCAGCCCTACTCCTCTGATTTTCCACTGGGTTGAAAAGGTTTTCATGCTGATGTCATGCTTTTGGAATGACATCTGGAGAAGCCAGTCCTTAGCTTGTCTCATTTCACACTGTTGTTCAGGTTAATAATATGTTGCAATATTTTGACATGTTCCATTTATGGATCCAAGCTCACAGGCTTGGCTGACACCAACATCTCTGAGTTACAGAAGGGACACTTCTGTTTAAAGAGAGGTGGAGTGTTTCTGCCTAAAAAGTGCCTTGGTAACAGACGAGTAAAATCCATGTCTTGTCACTTGTAGCCTCAGGCACTAACTAGTTGAATGTGTTACCTCCCACATAACTGTGTCAGAAGGAGAGATTTTGCTTTCCAATCCACCTGCTCTTCATCTGATTCAGTTTGAGGCTAGAGCTCAGTATTTGGGACACCAGATCCAGAAGCTGTTTCATGGTCAGGAGACTGCCGGGTGCCACTGCAAGGACTGTGTCTCTTTATCTCCTGCCTTCCTCCCTGCTTGTGTGAAACAGGAGTTATATTTCCTTGGAATCAGCCAGCCTTGCCTATCAGCCCCCACATGGTGTGCACAAACATAACTCTACTCTCCCCACCTCCAAGGACTGTTCCGTGTCCGTAACTGCACACATCCTTCCACTTCAGCTGAGCCCTGCTGCTCCGTGTGTCATCTCCTCCAGCCAAAGCTTGAAGGTGGCAGGGCTCACTCCCTTTGTCCTAGCTGTGTTACTTGGTGTTGCTGGGCTGAAGCAGGACAAGAGATGTTCAGCAGTCTTGATACAACCTTGAGGGCTCAAGGAAGGCTGGCACTTGTTGCTGTACTTGCTGCAGCCTGCTGTGCTATGGCAATCTCACCTGCTTTGCAGGTGTCAGAGGTGGAAGATGCAGACATGGTGTCCAGGACAGCATTGCACCTTCATATCATCACCAAATTCCACTCTTTTGGGACATTTTATCTCTCTCAAATGCTCTTTCAGTTTTTATTAGATCAGTCTACTGAACAGGATATTACTTCTCATCTGAAACTGCTTTGCTGTTCAGGTGCTGAGCAATTGCAGGGACAGATGTGCCTGTCTTGTTTCAGAGCTATTCTACCAACCTACTGATTTCTAGTATTGGGCATAAATTTGCACCATAGGATACCAGCTGGACTGCACTCCTGTGTCTTTTTTTTCAAGGGGAATTCAGTCTCTAGGGCTCTTCCTGTGCTGTAAGAAGCCTCGAGTCTGCAAAATCCTAGTGGTGTGGATAGACATTCAGGAGTTTGGTAAGGTCACCCCAGTGATCAGCCTGGGCCCCATCTGCATCTCAGCCCTCTCACATACCCAGTCCATGTCACTAGTGTAGTAGAAGGGGCCCTATTCCATGGCAGCAGCCTGATTTTGGGGGTGGTTTTAGCTGCCCAAGCTCAGTTCTTGTCAAAGAGACTGAGCACCCCAGCTCAAGCACTTGTAGGTGGCATCCAAAGTTATCAGTGGATATCATGGACGTGGCATGTGGTCTCCCAAGAAGGACAAACAGAAAATCTGTCTGTCCATCCAGCTGTCGAGTGCCTGGAGAGACAGTGGCACCCTGTGGTGACACTGGCTCATCACAGTGTGTCATCTGGGCCTTGTCAGACAGCACCACCTTAGCCAGGTCCTGGGCTGCCTTCCCTTAAGCCATAGAACTATTGGGTTGGGAAAGACTGGACATTAGGAAAGAATTCTTCATTGGAAGAGTGCTCAAGCATTGATCAGGCTTCCCAAGGAGGTGGTGGATTCACCATCCCTGAAAGTGTTCCAAAACCCTGGAGTTGTGGTGCTTAGAGACTTGTTATAGTGGTGGACTTGGTAGGGCTGGATTAACTGTTGGACTCCATGACCTTGAGGATCTTTTCCTACCTTCATGGTTCTGTGATTCTCTGACCTCTAAGATCAAGCCCATGGTGGTCTCTAGAAACCTACAAGTGGGGGCATCTTGGGGGTGTCTCTGTGTCTATTTCACTCTGAGCACCAGCCAGCTCCCTGTCATGTGTCACAGAGAAGAGGCTGAGCCACTCTCCTATTTATATCATGATGCTCCTGCTTTGCTATATTGGTATCAGCCTGAATCATCCAGCTGAGCTCCTGGAAGATCCATTTCAGATTGTCAGCTGCCTCTTCAGTCACTTTTGCTTCTGGTGACTCCTGTTTCAGGGTCATTGTCCCAGCCCTGAGTCCAGCCAAGAGCAGAAATAGCCTGATACTAAAGAGTGGTAATAAACCGTTCAGAGAATGCAGGTCTCCAAAATCCAAACCGCCTGCTGTTAGGCAAGACCCTGTGGCTTGGAAAGAAGTATTCCACCTCCTTGCCAAACATCTGCCCATTGCTTGTTTGTCTCTTTAAATTCTTCTTCCAGTCTCTATGGGACAGGTGCTCTTCTTCAGTTCCTCTCACAAACGCCATTTGCTCGCTGCACTGAACAGCTGGAGAGACAGATGTGTATGTTCTCCAGAACGGCTCTGATCAGCCCCATGGCAAAAAAAACCAAAACAACAAAACTCAAAAAAAAAAAAAGCAAACCACAAAACAAAACCCCCAAAACCCCACAGAAAACCCCCAAATGCCAGCACCTCCTTCCCACCTCTTGTAGTTTCAGAGAGAATCAGAAAACAGATGACAGAATTTGGTCAGTGACAAACCCGGTCAAGCCAGGCTTGATTTTAGCTGCCGAAGAGGCAGCCGTGAGCACGGGAATTCACAGTGGGATCTGCCCCGTGACCCGGGTACCCGGGAGGAGGAGATCCTTCGAGCCCAGAGGGAAATGTTTGCCAAAGTTTGCCAGCGCTGCCCACCAGCCGCCCGAGCCCCCGCGGCCCGTGGGGGTGGCCGGGGGTGGCCCTGGGTCCCGCCCACTCCCGGGCCCCGTCAAATTATGCATATTCATAAGACGAGCCCCGCCCATGCCTATCTATTATTCATGATGTTTCGCGGGCTTTTGTGACCACGTGGGTTAGTTTTCGCGCGGAATCTGGTGGGGCAGGAAGCGGCGGTGATGGCGGTGAGCAGCCGGGCCGGGTTCATTTGGGGTGCCACCCCGGCTCTGCGGGCCCCCCGCTGCGGGACACTCGCCACTGCGGCCGTGCGGGGTCCAGAGAGGATTTCGGGGTGGGGGGGAACATTGGGGGTGCGCCCGGCTGTGCTCCCAAAACGCCGAGGGGATTTTCCCGCGTACCAGCGCCGCAGAGGAGAGAGCCGGGCCGGGGCCGGATCGGACCCTTTCCCCCGCTCCGGCCGCGCTGCTCTCGGAGGATGGGTTTACCCCCGTCTCGCCCCTCCATTTTTGGAGGGCCGAATTTCCATTGGCATTTGCGAGGAGGGCTAATTACTATAACTCATCGGTGATCCCTATACCCCCCTTCCTACCGCGGCCCACAGCGCAGAGGCTTCTGGAGACACCAGCCCCCTCTCTCCCTGCGGCCCCCTGCCCTCACCCTCCCTCTTGTCCTTGCAGGACTCCTCCGAGTCGCAGGCAGCGGTGACCAGCCCCGTGCAGAGCTCCCGCCGCGGCGATGCCTTCACTTCCAGCCCCGGTCGGGACCTGCCCCCCTTTGAGGATGAGTCCGAAGGGCTCCTGGGGACCGAGGGACTCCCCGAAGAGGAGGAAGAAGGGGAAGAGCTCATTGGGGAAGGGATGGAAAGGTAAGAAAGTCGTTCGGGGTGGGTCGTGTCTGGCGATGGGGTGCTGGGGATGTCAGTGCAGCCAGCGTTGTGGAGGGAGCTCTCAGGACTTGTGGGATCCCTCTGCTGTGCTGGTAGCTGGGGTGAGGGGGCTGAAGAACTGCTGGGAAATGCAGAAAGGCCAGATTATGGTGTCATTTGAGTTCTGGAAGAACCAAGCGAAGTGCCGGCATGTTCCAGGGTGGGTAAACCAGGGTCTGCCTGGATGTGTGATGTGCATTCAGCTCAGCTCTTTACTTCCGCAGGCATGAATTTTGATACTGTTTTACCCACAAGGCCTGCCGGCAAGCTGAACTTCACAACACAAAGCCTTGAATGCTGGTATTCCTAACTGTGGTGCTGGAGCCCTTTAGTGCAGGGCATCTTCCACTGGGAAGTGCCTTCCTGCTCAACACTGTTCTGTCCTGCTGCAGTGCAGCTGTCCTGACACCTGCCCAGCAGCAATGGAGAAGGGCTGCAGAATTGCTTTCCTGGCCTGATTCCCTGCTCTGTGTGTGTGTGCTAGGGACTACCGCCCCATCCCGGAGCTGGACGTGTACGAAGCGGAGGGCCTGGCCCTGGATGATGAGGATGTGGAGGAGCTGACTGCCAGCCAGCGGGAAGCTGCCGAGCGAGTGATGAGGCAGCGGGACCGCGAGCTGGAGCAGGGCATGGGCCGCATGAGGAGGGGGCTGCTCTACGGTAGGTGCAGTCAGCTGTACCGGGTGTGCCACCCTGTGTGTACACAGCCAGCTGTGCTTGGTAATAACCTAGCCAAGCTCCCCCGAAGGGCTAGTTTATTACTAGCTCCCAGGTTAGTAGGGAGGTCTCTACAGCTCCAGTGTGTCTGGGCTCTTAAAGAAATCACTGGTTGTGGGTTTGGCTGGATTCCCCAGTGCAGCCTTTGGGTTTCCTAGGAGCTCTTTTGGTGACCTCCTAGTTACTGCTGAAACAGTTGGGATCCTGGGCCTTTATCAAATGGTTGGGATTTTACCAAGCGTATACTGTGGAATTTGTTTGTGTTGGTGCTCCTGTACAGACTTTTGTGGGCTGGATGGAAGGGCCTTTGATGCACTTTAAGCTCATTCCTTGGTCACTGCATTAATGGATGTGAATGTGTGCTGTTGCATACAAATTTTTAAATTCACACCCTTAAAGTCTTAGCTATGTTGTAGAAGATGTAGGAGGAAGTCTAGAACTGGATTTAGGCTGGGCCTGGGCTATCACTTGGTTTGTATCCCAGGCTGTGACTGCTTTACTTCCACAGCCTATGCAATCCCACTGTGACTAATCCATAGAGTGGGAATGGGAATCCCAGATCTTGAACAGTTTTTCCTCCCACCCCTTAGACAGTGACGATGAAGACGAGGACCGTCCTGCACGGAAGAGGCGGCTGGCAGAGCGGGCTGCTGAAGGCATGGAAGAGGAGGATGAAGACATGATTGAGAGCATTGAGAATCTGGAAGACATGAAAGGGCACTCAGTGAGGGAGTGGGTTTCCATGGCAGCTCCCCGGCTGGAGATCTATCACCGCTTCAAGAACTTCCTGAAGACCCATGTGGATGACCATGGGCACAATGTCTTCAAGGAGAGGATCAGTGACATGTGCAAAGGTATGGCTGGGTCATCGGAGGCTCTCTCTTTTTTTATGTGAGTTATGGTACTTTGTGGTGATCCAGTACAGAGGTGGAATTTTGCTGCTTGCTCTCTTTGTTCCAGACATTGAATCAGCACTTTAAGAAAGCCTGATGCTGATGGAGATAAATGAATAATGGAAACATGTCTGCTGTCTTCTTTGATTCTGGCTGACTAATTAGAAGGCCCCTAGTGTCTGCTCCTCATTAATATTCATTTCGTAGAAATGCTAGCAGAAGAATATGTGGGGCAGCAGACAGTGGTCTGCAAGTTTGTGATCTGAAAGAGACAACAATTGCTTGCTGTCTGCACCAGTTACTTTCTCACACTGGAAACTGGATTATCCAGCAAGGGGACACAAACAGACCTTGTGACTTTGGAAATTGTGTCAGTGTTGCAGCCTTGTATTCTGACTAGGCGCTGCCAGAAGAAATGGTCATTAAGGCTGACATTGATGAGTTTTAAAAGCAGAAATTGTCGCATCTAGGAACAGCTCATGTAGCTGTAGTTGTTGTATTTCTTCTTTATATTGAGCAGAAGCTTAAGCAGTGGAACAGGATCAGTTTTATGAAGCTAGGAAATAAAAGGCATTTGTCTCATCCATTTCCACAAACATAAGACACAGGAGGTTTTTTGCCAGCCATTCAGCACACATAATGTCTCTCCTATTAACTTCTGTTTCCTGGAGGTCTCTGAGAGGGTTGTATATTGGGCTGAGGCTTTTGAATTTCAGGAACACTGAGCCTGGGAAGTATCTGTGCAGAACTGGAGAGGAACAATCACAAGTTTGGTATTGATGAAGAATTTATTAGAGAAATAAATTTAAAAGGGTTTTCCTTTAACAATTTTTAAATTGTTAACCTGTAAATTTCAGGGAAGGTGCAGAGATCTACTAACTGCAGCCTGCAGGATACAGTCTTGTCTGTTCTGACTATCCTTTGCAAACTCCTTGAGGAGGGAACAGGCTGAAATTACAATTCACCCTATCTTTTTTTAAGAGAACAGAGAGAGTCTGGTGGTGAACTATGAGGATCTGGCAGCCCAGGAGCATGTCCTTGCCTACTTTCTGCCTGAGGCCCCAGCAGAAATGCTGAAGATCTTCGATGAAGCAGCCAAGGAAGTGGTGCTGGCCATGTACCCCAAGTATGATCGTATTGCTCAGGAGATCCATGTCCGCATCTCCCACCTCCCCCTGGTGGAAGAGCTGCGGTCACTCAGGTAAGAGCAGAACTACCAGCAGTGGCTGTGAGACTGGCATTAGGCTTTGGGGTGCTCAGGACTCACCTGTGAGCTAAACCTCCGGGTAAGTCTAACAGGATAGCTGAGGTTAGCACAGGAAAGAATCATACTGTTGTAGGGTTAAAATATATATATATTAATTTTGATAATAAGTTGACGATATGGGGATAAGGGGTGGAATGTCCTGGGGTGACTTTATGATACTGGTATCCCCAATCGTCTGGTTTACATACTAAGGATGAATTTTCAGCATCCCTGAGGTAAACTTGTGCCTTGCAGCAAGAGTATTTCTGGAGGGTGTTTTGCCTTCTCTGCCCTGCAGCCATCCAGCATATCTCTGTCTTTCCCCAGGCAACTGCACTTGAATCAGTTGATCCGGACTAGTGGAGTGGTGACAAGTTGCACAGGGGTCCTGCCTCAGCTCAGCATGGTCAAATATAACTGCAGCAAGTGTAACTTCATCCTAGGACCCTTCTTCCAGTCACAGAACCAGGAGGTGAAACCTGGTTCCTGTCCGGAGTGTCAGTCTCTTGGCCCATTTGAAATCAACATGGAAGAGGTAAGAGATTGTGTGCTTGCCTGGATGGGAGTGGCTGCTCATCCTGCTCCACTGCCTGTTCCTCACGGCCCTGCTTTGACTCCCACCCTTTGAGCAACTTGCTGTGGGGAGAGGGGTATTCTGCTATATCCAGGGGTCTGTGAAGATAGGTCTGTTTGAGGTCTGTTTGAGTTCTTGACCCAAATGACTCAATTTATCAAACAAAAGTAATTTATTGCCACACTGTAGGTGTTTGGATTGACTCTTCTGCCACAGTCATCTTTGTGGTACACAGTTATTTATTCCTGTTTTAGAAATGCAGACACAAGCTGTCCAGATCTCCTTCCCAGATTAGTTCAGTCTGTCCTGATCTGTCAGCTAAGGAAACCAGAGAGCAAAATCATTGATGTGGAGTTTCTGACTTTCATTCTTTGCTTTGATACCTTTAACCATCACAAGTGGAGCATTCTTCTCCCAGGAATTGCTCCAGTATTTGGGTGGACAAACACTGTGGAGGCTGAAACACGGTGGTGAGATGCAGCAAAGTGCTTTTCTGTCACCACTATTGTCTATTTTTCCCATGTCCATATTTTTCTTACTGAAGTACAGTAAGTCTTGGAATGGCCCATCTCTCTGAGGTGCCTGTGAAAAGCCATGCTGGTGCCTGCTGGACTTGCTGGGTCACTTTGATTTTGTTGCTGCAGACAGTCTATCAGAACTATCAGCGCATCAAGATCCAGGAGAGCCCTGGGAAGGTGGCTGCAGGCAGGCTGCCCCGCTCCAAGGATGCCATTCTCCTCGCTGATCTGGTGGACAGCTGCAAGCCAGGAGATGAGATTGTGAGTACATTGTTCATGAATCAGGAGAGCAGAGGGTATTTTTAAATTCTGGCAGTGACATCATAGGAACATCTATGGGAGTGTGGGGAGGGGTTGTCCTCAGATGCATTTGAGCCTTACCTTAAAATGGAGAGGGGGCTGCTTTGTACTGTGCAGGCACTGACACAGCATTTTCTGCTTCCCAGGAGCTGACAGGGATCTACCACAACAACTACGATGGCTCCTTGAACACTGCCAATGGGTTCCCAGTGTTTGCAACTGTGATCCTGGCCAACCACATTGCCAAGAGGGACAACAAGCTGGCTGTTGGGGAGCTGACTGATGAAGATGTGAAAGTGATTGTGGGTCTGTCCAAGGATGAGCAAATAGGGGAGAAGGTGGGTCAGCCTTAGACATCCCTTTTTTCCCTGTTGATAGCTTGCCATCACCTGGCAGCTGGATCAGAAATTGATGAAATGGGTCAGCTGGCCAAACAGTGGTTAAAGGAACCCAGAAATCCCAGTTTTCTCTGAATGGTCTTCTGTAACTCTCAGGCAGCTGTTGATGAGCATCAGTTTTAGGAGGGAAATAAATAAGGAACCTCCCTTGTACTTCTGGAGGTCAAATTTTCTGTTTCTCCCATTCATTCTGTGAGCCTTCTACATCACAACAAGGCTAGAACTCAATTGAGAGACACTCAGACACTGCTTATATCTGATAAGTTTTTCTCTCCCTGTGTCTTAAAAGCCAAGTGGCAGAAGTGTTCTGTGAGGCCAGTGACTGCATCTCCACTCCGCTGAAGGGGATATTATTGCTTAGCTTAAGTTGTGGTAGAGATTTTAGCTTTGCTTCTTCTATATGGTAAGACCTGAATACTCAAAAGAACAAAGCTCCTGGATTGGCATGTTCAGCCTCACTTGGGTCAGATTTAATCTCTGTACTGGGAGACTTGGCTCCATTGCCTTGGCTGTGCTGTTGTTACAGTGACAGCTTCAGTTGAGCCAGGAGTGTTTTAACACGAGTAGTCCCCAGCATCAGGTTACTTTCAGAATCTCCTTGAGGAAACAAGCCAGTTGCTCGTAATATTTGACTGTGACAACAATTCATGTGCGGCATAGCCCATTCAAGTACTGTCACGTGCAGTGAGTGAGCCTCTGATCAAGGTCTCCAACTTTACAAGAGCTGATAACAGGCACTTGTGATGTGCCTTATGCACAACAGGGTTGTGGAGCAGCCTCTAGCACCAGACTAAATAATCTGCCATGCCCCAGCTGCACCATTTTTGTGAAGCTCCGTCAGGCAGTGGGTGGATTGTTACCTTTGAAAAAGCCCTCATGCCCTGGATAATAAAATGCTCTTTGGAGGCAGCAGTATCTTAAGAGTAGCTTTAGATATGGCACCTTGCTGATGTTCATGGTATTCCCTGGACAACTCTGGTTTCCCTTTCAGATTTTTGCCAGCATTGCCCCATCTATTTATGGACATGAAGATATCAAGAGGGGCTTGGCTTTAGCTCTCTTTGGTGGGGAGCCCAAAAACCCAGGTGAGTGTCACTTGTGTCCTTTGGTCCTGCCTCATTCAGGGGAGAGCAAAGGGACTGGGGTTTGTTTGTTCCATTGCAACAGGAGCAGTTAGACTTGTCTGCGTGGCTTGGTAAGAGACAAGGTTTAGCAGACTGAGGGATATCTGTGATTGAGCTGGCTGTTTTATCACACTGAAAACTTCAGTTTGACAGTAGAAATGCTATGACTGAAAACAGTTCCTGCTGCAAACCCAGGCAAGTTTTTATCCCTCCTGTAGGAGTTCACCTTTAATGCTCCTTCAGAGGTTTGACCTTCTGGCACCCTGATTTGTTATCATCTCCTTAGAAGGATGTGTTAGGATATATCAAGGTTAGAAAGTCTGTTTTACAAAGATGGCTGCCTCCAAAACTGACTTTCTTTCACCCTCAGCTTTCCTGTAAACTGGTTGTTGTGCCTGCTGGTTGCCCTCTCTTCAGCTTTGTGGTGCTCAGGGCAGGGTTGCTGCCAAGCCATGCACTCAGCTGCCACATGGTTTTCCCATTGCTTTTGTAGGTGGCAAACACAAAGTTCGTGGTGATATCAATGTGCTTCTGTGTGGAGACCCTGGTACTGCAAAATCACAGTTTCTTAAATACGTAGAGAAGGCATCAGGCCGAGCAATCTTCACCACTGGCCAGGGTGCTTCTGCTGTGGGCCTCACAGCCTATGTGCAGAGGCACCCAGTCAGCAAGGAGTGGACTTTGGAGGCAGGAGCCCTTGTGCTGGCTGACAGAGGTGTCTGCCTGATTGATGAATTTGACAAGGTGAGCCCAGCTTCATCTCTCCAGGAAGGATTAGCTGTGAAGTGACCAGCTGTAACCTCTGTCCTCTGAGGACACACTGTAACTCGGGGTGATGTCTCCCAGATGACCTAAGTGCCTGCAGTTTGCTTAGGCCCTTGCTGTTCCATACTGCAGTTTGCTGCCTTTACAGAGCACCTGGAGCTGATTCCCCTTGGTGTGTTTGGCAGTAGGGTATAGACATAGTTTCACTCTAACTCATTCTTGCTTTCCTGTAGATGAATGATCAGGATAGGACCAGCATCCACGAAGCCATGGAACAGCAAAGCATTTCCATCTCCAAAGCAGGCATTGTCACATCCTTGCAAGCTCGCTGCACCATTATTGCTGCTGCCAATCCCATAGGTAAGTGCTGAGGGACTACAGGACCATCTCAGCCTCTCAGCATAAGTCCACAGTCATGAGAGCTGTGGCACAGCTTCCCCTCCCTCTGCCTGGTTCCTTCAAGTCTGGAGCAGAGATCAAGCATGCAGAAAAGTCTTCAGTAACATACTGGAGGTCTGTCCTTCCTCCAGAGCTCCAGCCTTGGAGCCTGTGTGACCTGGATTGTCTCTGACCCAGGTGGGCGCTATGACCCGTCGCTGACGTTCTCGGAGAACGTAGACCTGACAGAGCCCATCATCTCTCGCTTCGATATCCTGTGCGTGGTGAGAGACACGGTAGACTCAGTGCAGGTAGGGGCTGTGTCAGGAGTCTGAGCGTGTGTTGGGCCTCAGTGCTGCTGTTGGGATGCTCAGCTGCAGCTGCCCATTGAGGTTTTTGTGTCCAGTGAGTGTGCTCAGTGTCTGTTGGTGCACTGCTCTCTTGTAGGATGAAATGCTTGCCCGGTTCGTTGTTGGCAGCCATATCAAGCACCACCCAGGCAACAAGGAGGCAGTGAATGGGGACAATAACGAGGTCATCCTTCCCAACACTTATGGGGTTGAACCCATTCCTCAGGAGATCCTGAGGAAATATATCATCTATGCCAAAGAGAAGGTTCATCCCAAACTCAACCAGATGGACCAGGACAAGGTGGCCAGGATGTACAGTGACCTCAGGAAGGAGTCTATGGTGAGAATGCTGAGGAAAGGAGGGAAGAACTGTATGTATCTAGGCTGCAAATCAGCCTGAGACTGCTCCAGCATATGTTGACACATTCTTGCCATTCCCATCACAAAAGTCTGTGCCACTGTTTTGTGAGAGACAGGCAGATCCTGCAGTGTCTGCTGAACAGATGATTCTTCATCTGAGTGCAGAGTCTTGCCTGTTGGTGACGTGTGGACTGATGGACTGGACACATGTACAGTGCCTGCCATGGCAAAGTCCTTTTGTTGTCACCCAGTCTGGCAGGCCCGCAGGAGATGTTTGCATTCACTCAGATCCACGTGCTCCTGGTACATTACAGGGAGCCATTAGCTGTAGAAAACGCCCTCTTTTTTGTCTGTGGGATGTCTCGGGCTCATTTCATGCTCTCCAAGTGAAGGAGGAATTTGTTGAGGTGTAAGGGAGATTTTTTGGAGCTTGGGAAAACGATACCTTTTTTGATTGGCTTTTTGTTTCTTTAACTCCTAAAATTTGCTGGAGGAAACTGGATTGCTAGCCTTGGAAAGGCCCTGAAGAGTGTCACGGAGTGTCCCCACAACATCCCCTTGCACCGTGCTGATTTCAGATGAACAGGGAAGCTGTGCCAGGCTGTGTGGCTGTGCCAGCAGGTGGCAGAGCCTCCTTAGCCTGAGTGAATCACCCTCGGAGGTGCAGAGAGAGCTCCTGCGGTGTGAAAGGAACTGGATGCTGGGCC
The DNA here is from genome assembly GCF_049639895.1 of Pseudopodoces humilis. Taxonomy (NCBI): domain Eukaryota; kingdom Metazoa; phylum Chordata; class Aves; order Passeriformes; family Paridae; genus Pseudopodoces; species Pseudopodoces humilis. Next base: position 10,088,467 of record NC_142212.1, on the reverse strand, counting down.
CAAAGGCACCTGTCTTGCCCTGTATCCTTCAGTAACGTGTTGCCTCCTCCCCTCAGGCAACGGGCAGCATCCCCATCACGGTGCGGCACATCGAGTCCATGATCCGCATGGCCGAGGCGCACGCGCGGATGCACCTGCGCGATTACGTGGTGGAGGACGATGTCAACATGGCCATCAGGGTGATGCTGGAGAGCTTCATCGATACTCAGAAGTTCAGTGTCATGAGAAGCATGCGCAAGGTGGGCACCACCTGAGCCGGGGCTGTGGCTGCACCCCAGGCCCCGTGGGTTCAGCTGCAGCCTCCTTGCACTGCCCTGGCCCTGGGGAGAGACCTCATGCTCTGCAGGGGTCTGTCCTGGGGAGACAGGCTCAGTGCCTGTGTAAGTGGAGTGCTGTGGGTCTGAAGTGTCAAGGAAGTTCACTGTGTGACCATCCAGGAGCCACTGTGGCAGTCACACTAACACCACCTGAGCTGGGACCGAGGCCACTTCACAGCTACACGCACCACACTCACAGTCAAACAAGGTTTCCTATGCCAGGTTTTCCCATAGCAGAACCTCAAACATCTGGATACTTAAAATAATTTAATCACTGTGCGATAGCAACAGCTCAAGCTGGGTGCCTTTGAGAAGGGATCCCAAACAAGGCACTGTTCCGTGACTGCCTCTCATTAGTCTGTGGTGAGGCAATGTCTTTGTTGGGTCTGAGAAGGAAGTGTACCTCGAGCCTCTGAGTCAAAAGCACTGCCATGTCTATTCTTTTTGACACCTTCCCTGCTATTTTGGCACAGGGCACCTGCTTCTGCTGCTGCCAGGTGATCAAGCCAAGTAGGCAGTTTGTTCACGTTTTTATTGGGCTCTGAGGCTACAGTTAACCACAGGGTAGCACTCACTGAGTTATGTGCAGTCTGCCCTGTTCTCTGAGTAGCAGGGGCTGGCTCCAAACAGCTCTTGGCTGGCCACATGCTGGCATTTATCCACTGTTGAGTGTCTGCCCTCTGTCTGGACGACTCGTGGCCTCTCTCTTTGGCTTCAAACAGCCTGCCAAGTATGAGCATCTGCTGGGGAGGCACAGGGCAGTCTGGGTTAAGGGGAACGGCTCTGTCCCTTGACCAGGGCCAGCCCTCCCATGGCTTTGTCCCTGTGGGCAGCGCACTGCTAGTCCCCAAGAGGCACCAGCACCACTACGGAGATTCCAGATGGGAATAAAAGCAGTCAGCAGAGGAGTTGTGGCTGTCAGAGGGCTGCCACTGCATGTGCAGGTGGCAGCTTGGCAAGGCCATAGTCACTTGAGATACACTAAGGGGACAGGTGACAGCAGTGTCATTTGGTTCCCTGTGTGCTCTGTGGGAGGAGGGGGTTGGTTGATGTTGGGCACTGCAGTGTGTCACTGTTCTGATCCTCATGGCTCGTCTCATCCTCCCTCCTAGACATTCTCTCGCTACCTTTCATTCAAGCGAGACAACAACGAGCTGCTGCTGTTCATCCTGAAGCAGCTGGTTGCAGAGCAGGTGATGTACCAGAGAAACCGCTATGGAGCTCAGCAAGACACCATAGAAGTCCCAGAGAAGGATCTTGCGGACAAGGTATGGGCTTATAACCAGCTGCCTCTGGTTTTCTCTGCAGCCTCAGAAGCAGAGGCATTCTGAGACTTCTAAATTCCCTTCCTGTGTTACAATACCATAAAAAAGACTGGTGCTAATCAGTATCATCAGGATTGTCTCCTCTGTATGTGCTCCTCTTGTTTGGAAGTGCCATATTCTTCCCTCTCTGTTCTCATACCCCTGCTTAAAGCTTCAGGGTTGGAATGGTAGATCCTGCAGGTGAATGAGAGCTCAAGTTCCCTGGCATCTGCATTTGAAGAAGCAAAAAGCAGAAAAGTCTATGTATATGAACTTTTCCAATACCTCCTGAGGCTCACTTGCCTCCTCCTTCACACTGGTCCAAAGGCTGCACTTCCGACTTGGCCTTTCTGTGCAAAATACTGACCTTGCTTAGAACTAAAGCAGTGTTTGATTCCTGGATTAGTGTTTTTCTGCTCTTTGCATCGGATGTGCAGAGTAACTACTTCCAAAGCCACAGCTTGGTGTTGCCAGGGTGGCCATCCCCAGTCAGATGTCTCCCTTGCAAAACTCTCCTGCTGGATGAGGTTTTGGGGACTTTTGGATAGGAGTTACATTCTAGCTCTGGTGGAAGTAGAATGAGCTGAGAGCAGGCAGATGCTGAGCCAGCATCCTCTCTTGGCTCAGCTCAGCACTGCCAACGCTCTTTCCTCCTGACCCGCAGTCTCCCCTGCTACTGCAGTTCTGGATCCTGCTGAGCAGAGCAGAGATTGCTGACTGTCCAATTTTATGCAGCCTCTGCTATGGAAAATCACATGGTTCTTACTTTGATTAAATAAACATTTACCTCTCCCCTCTTCCTCCTGCCAGGCTCGGCAGATCAACATCCACAACCTCTCAGCCTTTTATGACAGCGAAGTGTTCAAGATGAACAGGTTCAGCCGGGATGTGAAACGGAAGCTGATTGTCCAGCAGTTCTGAGGCTGGCAGCAGTCTGCCACCTGCTTCTGTGAGATGAGACCTCCATCTTCCAGCCCTCCAGGAATGCCACAGACATCCTGAGCCAGAGGGACCAGGCTGCACATCCTCTTGCTTGCTTTGTGCCTTATGGATTAAGGGAGTGCTGAGCTGCTGAAGACCTTGTAAATAGAACAGTATTAAGTAGTTAAATGCCCTGTCAAGTCTGTTTAGCAACTTTGTTCACTATTTTGCCTTGTAGCTAAGCACAGCAGGGAGAGTATTGCTGGCCATATACATGGCATGTTTTCTGTTTGTTTGTCACTAGTTGTTACGGGCTCCTCTGCAGGAGGGACTAAGTGGGAGCATTCAGAAAGCATTATCCATCCCCCTTGGATTGCAAGCACCCTCAGGGATTCTCTGTTCCCATCTCTGGTGACTGTACAGCCTCGTGGGTGATAACTGAAACTGCTTTCAACTCTCCATGAACCAGCCAGCCTCTCTGCTCCAGGCCTTTGCGCCTGACACTTGACATTTCCCCAGGTGCCCACATGGGTTGACCTTGTGCTTGGTTTCTGCAGGGGAGGAGGGGGGAGGCAGAGGAAGACAAGAACTGAAACAAAACATAGCTCCTTTTGATCTTAATGGTGACCTGTATGGGCACTGAAAACTCCTTCAGCACCTGCTGGGGAATCTCCAGAAGCTGGTGTGGAGAGGCTTCCTTTGTTTAGTGAATGTTATCACTGTGTAGCTGTCAGCAAGTGTGAATTTACAACTGAATCCAAGTGCTACCTTTGACACTTAAACTGAACACCCTCTCTCACACCCATTTGTTGAGGGTGAAGTACCCATGGTGCTGGTTTTGGGCATGGCAGTGGAGGAGGCCTAAGCTGGACGTGTTCAGGGAGGACAGGATGGGCTCAAGGTTCACATGCAGTTTTCTTAGTATGTGTGTTTTAAATACATCTGTTTTTCAATACTTCTGCATTTCCTCTTTTGGTAACTCCTGCCACCAAGAGTGGAAGTAAGAGCTTAAGTGAGCAAACCTGGGTGCTGCATGAACTGCTCAGCAGTTGTGGGGTCAGGTTTGGGTACAATCACATCTCATGTTTGCACTTAGGTTAGTAGGAACGACCAGCTCTGGCTCTCAGCTCTAGCTGAGACATCTGTGGACTGATAGCAGGACACAGTTGCCCTGGACCATGCCATTAATGCTGCCTTTCCCACCAAGGACCTGCCTGCAGCGGTTCCTTCCCTGTCTTGCCTGTTTATGTTTGTGTCCCATTGCAACTGTTCCATCAGAGTATTTCTCATCTCCCTTCCTTACACACACTTGGGTTAGATAGCCTTGATCTCATGCCTTGGCTGCCACTTGAATTCCAGTCTGGGAGAAGCAGTAACCCCTCTGCAGGACGCAGCTGAGCTTTGCAGTGAATGTGCTTTTTCCTGGCTGGAGTTGCAGGACCTTAAGGCATCTCCAGCCTCCTGCCTGAGCTCAGGAGAATTTGTGAGCTGGCTGCTGCAGTTGTGTGCTGGCCAAGCGGAGGTGTCCCTGGCTGTCCACACCCACACTGTGGGGTTTGTCACGGTGATGTGTGTGCCTGTGTCCTCCCAGCCTGGAGCCAGAAGGGCTTGAGCCCTGCTGGGGGCTGAGCACATGACTCTCAGCCTGAAACTGGCTCTGCATGTTGCCTCCTGTCTGCCAGCTGCCTCCTGTGTATTTGTTTAACTGCTTTGGCTGTTTCTTTCCCTTCCTACTGGGTCTCTGTCTACCAGGACTTTCTGCAGGCAGCCCATAGAGACGCTTCCTGGTATCCTTCCCTGCCTGAGCAAGCCTTTGCCCCTGAACGTGGGCCTGGACCGAGTCTGTGTTGGGGATGGCCAAGCTGCTGTGTGCCTGCAGCTGCCTGGTGAGGTCCAGTGTGGTTCCTCAGGGACACAGCTGTTAGCACCTTACCTCCTAATGCCAAAGGCCACAGAGACTGTCCCTGGGAACAGCAGCTGCACACGCTCGCACACTGCCAGCTCTGTGGGAACCCAGACACCTTGTTGGGAAAGAGAGCAAAACCAGAAATAACAAGGGATGAAACAATCTTGTCAAGCAAACTGGTATGTTTGTGTCAGTGAATGTTTGGTACAGGAGAAGGAGGCTTTGTGTCCTACTGGAGAAATAGAAAATACTTCCTAAACCCTTGCAACCTTGTAAAGCCTCTGCTATGCGTGTAGTGACCTACAGTTAAATAGGTGGCCAAATGTCACTGCAAGCTATGACAGATACACAGGAACAGGATGGGGCTCCTGATTTTCCCAACTCCTTGCCCTGCTGCTGGACAGGGCGGTTGATAGGCACCATTCAGGTTTGTCTTACAGCTTTCTCCTGCCTCCTGTGCTGTGGTCCCACCTCACTTGGCAAATGAAGTGAGCAGTGGCAACAGAGAGGTGCCATTTTTGGAGTCACTTGTTTGTCATTTTGCTCACTTGCCTCCCAAATTTTCAACACAAAGGCAGTTGTGCCCTCCCACCATTGTGTTGCCAGCATCCAGCAGCGCAATGAATTCTTGCAGCTGCGCCCTTGCTAATGCTGGCATCAGCTGCTCACTGGAGTGTTAATGCCAGTCTGAAGGCATGTTCCTCCTCTCACGGCCACTGAGCTTTTCAGGTTCCCTGGAGCAAGCTCTGGCTGTTGACAGCATCAGGTGTCTGGTCTGGACAGGGGTGCAGGTGGGTGAAAACATGCTGCTCTGAGCAGGGACTGCCCTGCCAGGAGCCTTGTTCCCGCTGAACGTAGCGAGGATTTTGCTGCAGGGCTCTGGAGCTCGGCAAGCCAAGCCACACTCATGAAATGAGGAGTTGCTCCCCTGACAACCTTGAGTTTAGCCAAGCTTGTGCACTTGGCTTCTTGTGATTGAAACTGCACAGTGCCCCTGGCAGCCAGGGGCAAAGGCAAGAGTCTGGGGGAGGTGAGGTCTGTTCACAGCAGGCTATGCCTGAGCTCACATGGAAGATAAAGGTGCTCCTTGTAAAGGAGACAGGGCTTTATAGAGACAAGTGGTGTCCCTTCTTGTGGTCATCTTTTCCTTGGGACTGTGGTTGCTGGCAAAGGCTGGCTTCAAAGAGCATCTGGATTTGAAAAGGGCATGATGGGCCAGATCCTGATCCAGTTTAATCTGAACATGCTGCGTGCAAGCTTCTGAGAGAGCAGCAGGGCTCTCTGCATCTCATAATAAGCTGCTTGACTTCAGCTCAGCATGGAGCAAACACACAACACACACAAACACTGCACCTGCTTGGGGTGTATGAGAAGTGCCCACAGATACCAGCTATTCAATCAGCATGTGTGAGCTGGGAAAAAGAGAGAGAGAGAGATTGCCAAAAAGGGCTTTTCATTCGTACTAGCAGAGTTTAGCTTATGCCTTTATTGTGATCATAAACCAACACATGACAACTGCAAGTCACGGGCCTATCCAGTGTGCCAGCGGGTGTTTCTGAGTTTGCCTGTCAAATGGCAGATGCCCCTTGAATAGGTGAACTTCTACATTGATTAATGTGTGTTCTTCCCCAAATTAATGCCAAAGCCTCTTGGAAAAATTAGCATATACAGCATTTCTGGACCAGCAGTGTTTCATTTTCTCCCATGCCAGACCTTGGCTGGAACCGTCTCTGTCCATCTCTGCTGCGTTTACTAAAGAGCTGTCTGGAGTCTGGTTGATAAGAACTTTCCCAGTGTGATGGTGCTCAGGATGCAGCAGTTGTATTGGGTAGTGGCCTCTTCCCACCCTGGTGCATTCCAGCCAGCTGCAGTTCAGCCAGCAGGGCTGTTTCAGGTGCTTACAGCTCTGCCCTTGTTGACCCCAAGTCACCTGAATTCCAGCATGTGAACACAGCATGGGAATATGTTGACAGTAGATGTGTATCCACAGATACAGGTGAATCTCTGCAAACAGCTACATCTCCTACTGTGCTGCAATGAGGATGCACTCTGAACTTCCTAGTATTTTTCCATCTCCTAAAACACTTTTCTACTTAACAAGGCAGAGCCAAAATTGGATCAGGCTTCTGCTGTATTTTGCATCTATTATGCAGTTCTTGCTGCCATCACTGATTTAATGTCTCCATTATCATGGAGCGCTGGTCTGCCAAGGATTCCAGCCATCCAGCATGCCCCTCAGCCTCTACTGAACATTTGTGAGCAGCCTTAAGGGACTGCTGAGCTCTGCAATTTTACAGCAAAAGCACCTTGGAAAGGGCTTGTGCTCCTTTCTGCTCATTCTGCAAGTCACCTCTCTCTAAAGGAGAGGTAAGGCTGTTGGGGGAACCCAGAGGAAATGCCAAGTTTCTTCTCCGGATGATCTCGTGCTCAGGGAGATCTGACAATAACTGTCCTGTCTAAAAAATACTGAAGAGCTTTAGTCCCATTAAATCCCATAGAAACACATATGTAGGAGTACCAATAGAGCCTATGAGTCAGTGACTGGCTCTTCTCAGAGTCAAGAGTTACCAGCCCTCTTCAGGTACAGGCTGATCCCTCCACTCTGAAAATACATACCCACATTCCAGCTTAGTCAGCTATTAAAATAGCAAGAGTTTTTCTGAAGACGACATTAGCCTTTTCAGTTTAATTAGAAAAGCTATAAACTACCTCTGGGTTCCACACAGTGAAGATACCTTGCCCATTGAAAGATAAGAACTCCCCCTCACCTTCTTAAGTCACTGTTCAAGGAGAGAGGTTTATAATTGTCTGGGCTCTGAGGGTACTAATAAGCCTTAATTGCCAGGCTCTCCTGGGCCTCTATCCTCACCTATGGCCCTATGTGCTCTATTTAAGCTCAGCCTGGGGGCTATGTAGGCTTTCAGAGGGGAATGCTGGTTTATGTTGCCCTGTGCCTGTTTAAAGTACCCCTTGCTTTGGGCTATGATCCATGAACTGCCTTCCTGATCTGGTCATCTTCTACTGCTATGAACTGCCAAGTGATTTCTGCATGATAGCTGCCATCAGCAGAGCTTGACCCTGACCTAGAGACTGACTGGTTTGGTGTTGGCCTGGCTTCATCACTGTGAGCTACTCTGAGGATCTGGGCTTCTGGTTGAATCTGGGTGTTGCCTCTGAGCTGCTCATCTGTCTTGGGTACTGGGGTTCCTGTCCTGCTGGCTGCTGTGCTTAGCTGCCTGATGTGTGCTCCTCAAACCTGGGAGAATGAGGGTTTGACAGCAACTTCTTCAGGCTCTGGTCATATCTCTAAAACAGGCAGAGCTAAGACTAAACCTCCTGTGCCTTGTCATCAACCCCTTGGCTTTACTGGGCTTTATCTTGCTTGTCCTTCTGCCCCAGTCAAAAGCTTTAGAAGAGCTGAGGCTTGCTGCCCTCCTGACATCTCCACTTCTGTAGAGTTTTCATCTGTCCCAGAAAGTAATTTGCTTACTGTCTGAGTTGATAAGCTCAACACAGAGATAAAGGAGCTCTCTAAATTATACAGAGGACCAGATTAAATTATATTAATGGCCCCAAATATATGTACTCCTTCCTCCTTCCTGGCTGGGGGCTCAGAAGTCCCCATTGTGTAAATGGAGGGCTCTGACCATCCCTCTGCACACCAGCTGTGACCGAGCAATGTGACCTGGTTGCCATTCCCCTGAGCGAGGAACCCTGGGCTCTGAGGAATCCTGTGTGAGATTTCAGCTAGAGAACTACCTGCCTCCTTGCCCCAGGTGACTCTGTTAAAGGTTTTTCTGGCCTTTTAATCAAATTCAATATAGCTCTCTTTTGCTTTGCCCTCTAGGAATCTGCTGAGGTTTGCTGTCAGAGTGGATATTAACGCAGCAATCAGCTCTGCTTTGGTGAGGAGAGAAACACAAACCTTTAGGGATGGGACATGTGGAAACAGGGAAAGTAAAGCACAACTTGTGCTTGTTCTTCCCCTGCACTTCACAACAGGGGAAGGGAAAGAAGCAGGGCTGGTAGCAGCACTGTGTCCAGGTGGGCAGTGTGCTGTCCCTTAAGGGGAACAAGCTAATGCAAAGATGAAAAAGGCTCAAACATATAGAAAATCTTGCTGGGGCTCTAAACAAAGCAGAATATCTTCCCTTCTAATTGCAGCCTATCCTGGAAGGCATTAGTTGCTCCAGGTCACTCCTCTGTGTGTTTATTGTAGTTCTTCCCCAGCAGGATTTTGGATGAGAGCAGGAACTGTGTGTTTTGCCCAGAGAATGGCTGCATGCCTGGGCTGTGCAGGAAGAGAGTGGGTACCCGTCCCTGCTTGGTACTGTCAAAATGTTTCACGGTGTCCCAGAATTAAAAAGGCTAAGTCAGCAAATGAGCTTATATAAAGCTTGTCGGAGGCTCTGAAGTAAATTCACATATTCTGGGAAAAGAGAGAGGTTAAATCTTTCCTTGTGCCTAATGAAGGAGGGGCTGGACAAGGCAGGGAATTTTCTGGAGGGATGAGATGCCAAAAGCCTGCATAGCTTGATAGACATTGTGTTAAACTGCATGGTGTGCCACAAGCCTGCTGTATCACCCAGCCTCTGTCCCAAAGAGCAGGCAATCAAGGTAGTGGGAGCAGCCCATTTTTTCCTTCTGATCTAAGAATGGGCACAGATCACCTTTGGTTGCCCTGACAAGTGTCTGTGGGCAAAGAAAGAGGGGTTAAACCCTTTTCCTGGTACTGGTGACATCTTGCATTTTCTAACACTGTGAGAACTTAACAACTGACTGTTTATTTGTTTTGCTTATTGTTTACTTTCTTGCTCTGCTGAGCACAGGCAATAGATCACTTTCACCTTTGTAGGTGAACTCAGTTTTGCTGTATTTAGGGGAATAAAACATCTCACCAGCATATTTCAAGTTAATGAGTTGCTGCTTTTTTTTTCAAGTAGAGTTTCAAAATAAGTCAAATTTCTCTTGAGATTAGACTTCGTGGTTAGTTTCTTTTTAATTGACAAGTCTTAGGCACCAAATTCTTTCCCTTAGCTATCACCTCATTCCTCTACCTTAGTAGTATTTGTTTGTAGGCATCTTGGAAGAAAATACGACCTTTACACTGAAATGGGAAAGCTGGTTGAATTTCCTGAAGGCAAAAGCTGTTAGAGTAACTCACAGGGGGAGACAGCAGAAGGATTTTCAGTTTTGCCAGCCTAAAATACACACTTGCTTTCTGATTCTGCCTAACAGACGTAACTGTGAAATTGAACAATTCTGGGGAAGAACAGAAAATCACAGATAATGGTAATACCAAGAAAAATTTCTGAACAGCTTTGAAACAGCTATAAAAAAAGCATTTAGTGCAATTGTAAAGCCTCTTTTACCAGTGCTCTGAACATCGTATGAGAATATACACCAGATAGGGAGGCTGGAGGGAGATCAAATGAGAAATGACAAGCCTTTGACTATAAAGCTGTCAATGCCTCAGAAGAAAGCCAAGCCAGCTGCACCTATTCCAGGGAGCATGAAATGGAGATGCAGGGGCTGGGTTGAAGTTGGTGCTGCCCATCTCTGCCGGCTGTTTTCTGCTCCATGGGCACCGCTGACCTGGCTGATCGATGTTGCCACTAATTTTATTTAATTTTCTTGCCTAAGATGTATCTTCTCCTTTCATACTCCCCCTTTGTTGCTCAGTCTGAGATTGATGTATAATGTCAAAATAAATCCAGGGAGCACCATGAGCTTCTGAGATTTGGGAGCTGGATGTGGCAGGGTCAGGAGATCTGAAAGGCTTTTAGTTACCCACTTGTAGTAAGCCACCTGCATGCAAAGACAGCCAAATTACCAGCAACAAAGTGAAAAATGACAAGAGCATTCATTAAATGCCATGCTTGGGCTAGAATCCGAGTGCACTAAAGTGTTTTTATCTCATCTAATGGGTAAGCGACAGCTTGGTAGTTCCTGCTGCATTTCCTGCTTGGTGGGGGTTGGGGGCTGCATTAATTCTGCGATAAAAAGGACTTTCAGAGCCCTGGATGGATGTGGTCTAAAAGAAGCCAAAAGCAAGCATTTTGTTCCAAGCCTGTCAGCTTTGCCTTGCCACGCTGGGGAAGGGGTGCAGCCAGTGTCTTACCTGCCCTGGTCATGCTGGGGAAAGTTGCAGCACCGGAGCAGATGATGGAAAGAAAGAGCTGGCAAAAAGAGGCTGGAAATTGCCCAGAGGGGTGACCTGTGCCAGCACCAGCCTGGTAGGAGCTGTAAAGGTCAGTATCAATAATACCAAGTACCCTCAGGCAGCTGCCTGATTCATTACAGAGTTCAGCAGGTTATGGCACATTGACACCTTTCTCTAGTTGCTGAAAAACAGCAAGTTCATGACAGAAAAAAAAATACCATCAATTTTTCCTTCAGGAGATTCACTCTTCAAACAACAACAACAAAAAAAATCAATTTATTGCAGGGAAATAAAGGCTCTGGAGTGTATTTAATGAACACTTACTTGAGGAATAAGAATGCTTGAATTTAAAATCCTGATCACCTTCAGACCTATGTCCTGCTGTCTCAGTGACATGCTGTGTGGGAGAGGCAAAGTACCAGGCACATGGTACAAACACAAAGCACAAAGACATTTGGTGAGGCTGTGACAGTACAGCTGTTTCCTCTGTCAGAACTTGCAATGTTGGATTTTAGCATCCCCTGCCCCCCTAGAATCTGTGATGAGAAAGTTGTTTGGAAACCAAAGAGAAAAGTTCCTAGCCACTGCTGAGGAAAATTTGAAAACATGAGCTGAGTGCCTAGTGAGAAGGGACCAATATGCTTTTGGCACCTTTGGTTTGGAGTCCTATCATATTTGCAGCCTTGAACCAAGAGTTGCACAGCTTTTCCCACATGCTGTAGGCCTGTAGGAGGGGAGTGGGATGGCTGTAGCCCATCCAGCTGGCAGGAGGGGTTGAAGTGCAGCGAGCTGGCACGTGTTCCCTCACAACTGCTGTGGTATTACAGGATCTGTTGAGCCTTATTTCTTGGGCACCTGTCTGACAAAGCCCTTGCTTGAGTCATTTACTGTAATGTTGTGCCCTGAGGCCGCTAAAGATGTGTTTAATTTGAAATTTAGTGTAATTGGAGCAGTTGGTCTTGTTGCTGTAATAGTGATTTTCGTCGTGTTCCTTTGCTGTGCTATCCACCAGAACTGCTCCAAGAGCTTGTACCCAAGAACTGCTGCAATACAGATTTATTTTTTTTTTTATAGACACAGCAGTTTGCACAGAAGGGCATGAAAAAGGGGACATCAGCTGACTTGGTATCACTGCGACAGTCTTGGGCATGGTGGTGACACACCGTGGAATGGTTTTCCCAGCAGGTGTCAAAGCAGCTGTCCCTGCTAGGGGAGAGGCTCCAACACGGACCCAGCTTCAGAAAACAGATACAGGACCCAAGCCTCAAGATGCGTTGAGTGATAAAGGAACCAACAAGAAGAGATGTTCTGCTGGATCTCCTGCTAGGCAGCAGTGAGAGGCTTGTTGGGGCTGTGAAGGTCAAAGGCAGCCTTGGCTGCAGTGACCGTGAGATGGTGGAGCTCAGGATCCCAACACAAAACTGGGAAGAGCTGCATATCTTTATCTGCCTGATAAACCAGAGAGTCAAACTTCCATCCAGAGGGACCTTGACAGGCTGGAGAAGTGGGCTGACAGGAACCTCCTGCAGTTCAACAAGGCTTTCAAAGGGCTGCACCTGGGGAGGAACAATCTCATGCACCAGTACATGCTGGGGCCACCCATCTGGGAACCAGCTTGCTAGGCGGGAGGTCATGGCAACACCACATAAAATGTGAGCCAGTGATGTGCCTTTACCACAAAGATACTGATGGCATCCAGGGCCTCTTTTCCTTCCAGTGGTGCCCAGTGACAGGGCCAGAGGCAATGGGCACAAACCGAAACACTAGAGGTTCTTTCTGAACATCAGGAAACACATTTTTACTGCAAGGATGACTGAGAAGTGGCACAGTTGCCCAGAGAGTGTCTCCAACCTCGGGCACACTCAAAAGCCATCTAGTCACGATCCTAGGAAACTGGCTGTGGGTGACCCACTGAGCAGGGGCTTGGACCTGATGGCCTCCAGAGGTGGGGAAACGAATTTTCCCAGCGGGAGAACTTTTTCCAAGTGATTAAATGAAGTGGGAGCTGAGGGGTGAGGGAGAAGCAGTGGCTCCGTCAGCCGTGGACAGCTAAAGGTCAGCAGGCGGATGCGGAGGGTCTCTGCTTTGGGGGCCGTCGCGGCTGCCAGGGAGCTGCCTTGCGGGGGCTGTGTCCCTGCCGCCGGCGGGGCTGACCACCCCCGCCCGGCGCAAGCAGCCGCGCCGCCGGCACTCGTTGTGGGCACCGGGGGCGGCGTGCGGGGCCGTGCGCCCGGGGGGCCCCGGCCCCGGGGGGGCTCCGCAGCCAGAAATTAGGAGCAAAGCAAGGGCTGCGCTCCGCCCCTGCCCCGCCGCTCCGTCGGCGCAGCCGGCGGGCAGTGCGGGCCCCCCTGCCGGTTCCCCGCCCCCGGAGCGGCGGCGGCGGCGGCGGGAGGAGGCGGCGCCGGGCGGCGGGATGCGGTGCGGGGCCGGGCGGCGGGCGGGCGCGGCGGCGAGGGGCAGAGCCCGGCGGGCGGCGGGGCGGCCCCGCTCCCCGTGAAGAGGCGGTGCGGCAGGGCAGCGGCCGCCGCCATGCAGCCCTCGCACCGGGCCCCGGCGTTGCTGATGCTTCTGGCCGCCGGTGAGTGAGGCTGGTGCGGCGGGAGTCGCTGCCATCCCTGCGGGCTGGGCGGCGGGTGGGTGTCGATCCCCTCCGCGGGCACCGGGACCCCCGGCGGGAGGCGGCTGTGCTCACCCCCGCCCCGGGGAAGAGCGGTGCACCGTGGGTCGGATGCTCCGGGGCGCCGGGACCTCTGCGGCGGGCAGCTCTCCATCACCCCTCTGCTCCCCGCAGGCACCGCTGAGCCCGGGTACCGGGGCTTGCGCCGGCTGCCAGCCTCCCAGCCCGGAGCTCTCCCCGTGTTCCGGGCACTGCCCCCCAACCGGGCATCAGAGCCCTCTGGGGCAGCCGGTGTCTGCCCCGGGGCCCCCGGGGGTTGTCAGGGCCCCTGTGTTCGGGCATGGCGGGCTGCAGCCACGTGGGTCCTGCCCCGGAGATGGAGCAGCCGGCACGGACCCGCGGGGACCCGCACGCCCTGGGGCACCGGCGGCGAGGGACGGGCGGTCGCGGCCCGGCCCGGCCGGGGCAGCCTCGGCTGCGGCAGCGCTGCCCCACACCGCCCGCTTGGGTATCGATGGCTTCGTCTGGCGTCGTGGTGTTTTTGCGAACTACCGCGAAACTGATACAAAGAACGGGCCACCAAAAATTGCTTTGCGATTCCCCAAGAGCCTTCTCTTGAAATTTGGAGGAGAGGTAGGGTGCCAGGGAAAGGCAATTAAGTGCAGGAATAATTATACTCGGAATAGTTATGAAGGCTCTGCTTCTATTTTTAAATAGTCTGGGGAAATTTCCCAACAAAGGGATCCCCCAAAGACCCATGAGGCTGAGATTGTCCTCTTTCTCCCTAATCCATCCCTTTGTACAGAAATCTGGTTTGTGTGGAACAGGAGTTCTGAACAGGGACATTTGAAGTGTGGGGGAGTCTTTGTCTTGAGTCATTCTGACAGGGAGGGAAGGGCTGACTTACCAACCAGTCACTGTCTTCCAGCACGACCAGGCTGTGATACAGTGACATCCTGTCCCCTGGCACATCTCTCTTATTACCCCAGTCTCCTGAAAATGTTCGTGGGTGAATGTGTCATCTGTAGAGCCACTCTGTCCATGGGCTGTGAACCTCTCTTGTCTGGGGCTCCCTAAAGAGGAGAGATAAAGCCTTTTAGGTTTGCTAACAATAGCTTAAAGAGCAAAATGGATCTGAAAACCTGTTGGGGTTTTGTGCCAACACTCTGTGGCACAGAAACGATAAATCTTTCCAGAGCTGAGGAGGAAGCCAATTCTGTGGCTTCCTTCAGGCAGGTTGTCCAACTAAGGGAAAACCTTTGGCACAGCTGGCAAAGGTTCCTCAGCCACATCTCAGCAGGAAACCCCTGTCCCCAAATTCAGCCAAACCTCTGCCTCCTCCAGAGAAGAGTGTAAGACGTGAGGGGGGGAACTGACATAATCCTACCCTGCCAATCTGCCAGCGAGAGTTAACCCCATCCCCATAGCTTGTGTTTGCTCTGCACAGGAGGGAGATGAACCTCATGGTGGTTTTAAAATGTGGCAGCCAAAAGGACCACCACTGGTAGTGCTGTGCTGAGGGGAGGATATGCTTCCTATTCTTCTGAGGCTGCTAGAAACTTTCTAGTACTCTTGTCCAGCTGGTGGTGATACAGAGGATTTGGTCCTTGGCTTTCCCTGTGATCCTCTCTGCTGTCCTAGCAGGAAGAGGTGTAGGGGTGGGAGGTGAGGAGCAGCTCCCAGGGACAGCTCAGTTTCTAATCTAGTGAAATTTGTAATCCTGGTGGGATGTGGCAGCACTGTGGGGCTGGACTCGGTTGGCCAGGTGTCCTCAGACAACTGGGCTCCTACCTAGATGGGAGGTCAGAAGTGGAGGTGCAGACTCCTAGGAATTTGTACATCAAGCTCTGTTCTGGTTAGTAGCTTTGCTCAGTGGTTCAGGATCAGTTCCAGTCTGAAATAATTCAGTGCACTCTGGCCTCACTTCTCTAGTCCCACACGACAGGAACAGTTAATACCTGAGAGAGAGCTGCATTTTTTTGTGTGATGTTCCCCATGTGTCCCTGGTCTTGGAGCCTCTATAGACCTGCAGGATTTGCTGAAATTGGACATGTGCCTCATCAGGGTCCCATCAGACTGCTGGGCAGCACAAGTCTGTTGGCAGAGTGTGGAAACATCTCCCCAGGCTCCAGGGTATCCAAGCCCCTTTGTTTTTCCAAGTAGAAAAATGATGCAGGGGGAGAAGGAGGGAATTGGTCTCCTTCCTCTTTTTGTCTCCCCAGGTGGTTGTCTGCATGTGGGCTGTTTAAGGGCTTTTTTTTTTTTCTTTCTGCCTGCTTAGAAGATGTCTTGTTAGCATTGTGTGAACAAGCCAGAGATGAGGGAGTATAGATCAGGATGAATGAAAATTCCCCGTAGTCAGTTTTTCCTTGGCTGCCTCACTGCCATAAGGAAATGTTCATTTAATTACAGGCATCAGGGGTAGAAATAACCACATTAAGCCCTCAAGGGGAAGCTGCTGGCGACGAGCAGCAGATCAGAGTGCACAGAAGTTTTTTCACTCACTCTGCACGGGTAGAAGATGTGGCATTTTGTGGGTACCTGGGCAATCAGCAGCACTGACAGCCCCGCTGCAGGGCCGGGGCAGAGGGGCTGGAGGAGGGTGCATCACAGCTCACAGCTGGTGCTTGGGTCGGCTGGCTCCTCATTCTCGCTGGCTGTTTGTCGAAACCAGGGCACTATTGAAACATGCAACCTCAAAAGAATGGAGAGAGGCTGTTTGTCAGCCACATGAGCACAGCCTGCACCAAGGGCAAGAAAACACACGTGTTGGTTTGTTCAGAGAGCCAGGGATTCTGGCAAGGAAGGTGCATCCTGCTGGGGCTCAGATCAGTCCCTGACTGTACCTGTGCCTGGTGAAGCCCTGTTGTGGTTACCAGGCTTTGTATGTACATTATTGGCTGGGGTCAATTTATTAGTGTTGGAAAACCAGCTTTGCAGCCCTCCCTCTATATGCCAACTGCAACCATGGCCCTTCTTGTCCTGCCTGGTGTTGTGAAGGTACTCAGAACCAATATATGTGCCCTGGGACCACCAAACCTTTGCATGAGCTTTTTTTTTGCCTAGGATACATGAGGCTGGGGAGTGGACCCTCTCAGGGGTGCAATGTGTGGCAGGGTGGTTGTCATTGCTCTGCTGCAGGGGCTGGAGTGGAGAGTAACCATTTTGTGCTCAGTGTTGTACCAGGGGATTTAAAGACCTTTTGGGATGTAAAAGGTTTAAGTTACATTTTGAGGGGCGACCACCTCTCAAGGGAAGTCCCTCGGGCACCTGAGGTATTGCCTGCTCTGCCTGGGCAGGGGGGCTTTGCAGAAGAAGCAGGCATGAGCCTTTATTTGTGTGCTGGAAATCAGAGTGGGCACTGTGGGGTACATAGTCCAGGCTGGGACAGTGAGAAGAGGAAGCACAGTCCATCTGACAAGACAGATGAAATGCTTTGGACCTGCAAGAGGGCAAAGAAGTCTGTGGGCTGTGGTTTTTCTCTTAGATTAGTGGCTTTCATCCCGTGGTCTGTTAACCCCTGGAGGTCTGTGGGCTGTTTGAAGAGGCCTATGAAAGATAACTGAGGAAAGAAAATTCACTTCTGCTGTGTAGAACTGTCTACCCGATGCTGTTTTCCCAGGGGCTGCATCTCCTCTGGCCCCGAGCTGGGAGCTGCCATTGTCAATAGCAAGAATTGTGGAGGAGAGCAGACGCTGCGGCAGCAGAGGAGGGAGGTGTGAAGGCTACGAGACAATCTGGGGAGGGAGTGAAGGCAAACAGGCTGGGAGGCTGAAACCAAGTGAGATTGTGACTCCCATCATGAATGGCTGAGCAGAGTGGGGAGGACAGGCAGGCATGTTGGAGTGTCTGTGACCTGCTTGCATGGAGTCTCTTGTGTGTAAATGGGTGGAGGTGTTTAGAGCAGTCCAGATGTTACAGATCCTAAGGACGGGAGACCAGACACATCTCGGCGCTGGGATGAGGATGCCCAGCACCCCTGGACACCAGGCCCCAGTGCTGACAAAGGGCACATCTGCAATTATCTGCAAAACCAGGTGCATCCCCTGGCAGTGCTGTGCTGTTTCCCATGGATATACCTGGACCTGTGTGCTGTGGATGTTCTCTGCTGAAATACTGAGGGAGCAGATGTTGGCAGTTCTTTGTGAGGTAGTGCCCACCCAGTACGTGCAGTCACGCACTCCCTGCAGCTGGGTGTTGGAGCTCTCATTATTCTTGCTCTAAGGAGCTGTAAAAGCTTAAAGATGCTGGCACAATATCCCTCTAAAGAGCTGTCCCATTGCAAGGGCTTCTTCTGTAATGCCTTGTCGCTCTTGTGTATGTGCTCCCTTGCAGACCATGTGCTTTTCCTATTGCTTTCTAAAACATGCTGGAGACACAGGAAGGTGGATGGTTTTAGAGGGACACTCAGTAAGGGACCTGCTTGCTGGCAGTACCAGAGGAGGATGGCAGTCTGATCTTGTTTTCTGAAGCCCTAATTGGAAATGATCTCTGAGATTAGGGCCATGGCTGGATGTGTAAGTAGTCTAGTGCAGTGTGGGAGAGCAGCAGTAAGGCTCTGTGTGAGAACTTGCTTTAATACACAGTCATCCCATATGCTTCCCTGTGCAAGTTGTTGAAGGTTTGGAGTGCAGAGGCTCCAGGTGACTGTGTGGGAATCAGCTTGGACATCCCTCAGTCAAACAACATTGCCATCTCTTCCTCCACTGGCCGTGGCTGGGATCCTTTTTTGTTATTTAAATTACCCTGCATTTTGTTATGTTCTGGAAGTGGTTTGTGCCGTTGACCGTTCTGCCCTGGGGCCTCTCTCCTCTCTGCCCTTGGGCCTTGCTCCCTGGCCTTTCCAGGCACAGTGGTCTGGGGGAGGGAATATCCCTGGCAGATGCTTCCCTCATCTGGTCATTGTGTTTCTGTCCTAACCGATTATCAGTAAATGACCCATTCCTGACCCAGCTCTCCTAGGAAATAACATTGATGGGTAGCTCCTGCCTGTGGGGTGGGCTTGAAAGGAAGGTCAACGGTAGCAGGGCCAGATGGACATTCTTGTGGCGGCTTTGTTGGCAATACCACCGTGCTCTGACCTCCCTCCCTGGTACCCATTGTGCAAGTGTGCTTTGGTGGGGTCTGCAGGCTCTGCTAGTTGGTGGTGACAGACAGGTAAGTCAAAGTGTGCCCCAGGCAAATGTTCTTCTCTTCAGCAGGCTGATCCTGCCTCCATGGCACTGTGGAGTAGCCACAACACTCAGGAAGGAGAGGTAAAACCAACCTTCTATTGGGTAAACTGAAGAGCACTCCAGCTCCTCTACAGATCAAGCTGATGTGATGACATCTTAAGGGATGATTGTGTGTTTCCTTGGAGAGAAATTGAGGTTTGCTTGTTACTAATTAAAAAGCAAAAAATTTTTAAAGGCTGTTTGACTCAGTCACAGCCGGATTCCATTTCAGCTCCCCAAATCCCTCTTCTCATTTCAGCTGGACACAAAAATGACTTATTTCCTCTTTCATTTCTAGTCCTGTTCAGTAGGCCAGTTGGGAGCTTTTAAATAGCTGCCCTGTCCCGTGGAGAGGTGACTTGCTTTGTGGCAAAGGGATGAAGCTTTTTTTTTTTCCCTCTTGGTCAACCAATGTAGAAAACACATTGGGGTTCTTTTAGAATTATTTAGAATTGTGAAACTGCTCTTATTCACAGCACTTTGTGAGAAAGATGGCAGATAGTCTTCAGATTTTTTTTTTTCTGTTGTTGAGTGACACTCCCTCGTCTCCTTGTCTGGGGCTGTTGTGTTGAATCCTCTGCTCAGCTGAGCAGAGCAAGCTTCGTCACTTTGACTTAGAGCTGTTTTCTGAGGGGTCAGTGGGGTCAGCACTAGCGAACTCATTTCATCTTTATCCTCCTGGCTGGCTTTTTTCCAGTGGCCTCAGAAAGGTAGCATTACTGCAGCATTACTCCCTGCTATTGGAATCGCCCTATTCTGTTCCTTATAGAGGTGAAACACCTTTTGCTTTGCCTCCACATGTCACCTCTGTGGATGCTGGCAGCAGGACAGCGTGCAGCCAGCGCAGGAGCTCCCATCCTGGTTTTGGTGCTCTCTGTCTTTGTTCCCTCTCCCCTCTCAATCTACCTCTCACACTTTATCTCCTTTCTTGCCCCTCCTCTGTCTGCTCTGGGAGGGTTTTTCCTCCTGTGCTTGAAGCCCTGCTGTTTCCCCAAAGGCTGGCTGCCCTTTTTAGCATGCAGAGCCTCATCTCCTCCAGGTTACGCAGAGGTGCCGCAAAAATAGAAATGAGAGACAAACGCCCCATTGAAGCAGCTGGTGAGCCCTGGCTCCGTTCCCTGCTCCCTCCCGTCTACAGTTGCAGGTCTTTATTCATTTGTTTCTTTATTCCTATCACTTGATCTGCGTTTTAGAATACAAAATCGGGAGACTGATGGCTGGTAGAAGTTGTCTAATCCCTGTTACCGTCCTAGGAGGAAAATGGCCTGCAACTGAGGTCTTGGGCATTAGATTTCCTCTCTCAGCTGTGCTCCCCTGCCTCCCTGCTCAGCTCATGCTTTGATTCTTTCTTTGCCTTGTAGTTGACAGCTGCGTGGAGCTCCTTTATGAGAGACTTGTAAGAGAGAGGGAAGATGGCAAATCTTCAGGCTGCTTTTTGGCACCCCAAGCCTTTGGGATTTTGCTGCTGGTGGAGAAGGCATGAATGAAGTGGTGTCAGGATTTGTACCCTGGTGTGGTGGTTCTTTAAGCCCTGGGGCACTCAGGCTGGTGCTGGCACAGAGGGTTCCCCCAGACCGGTCTCTGCATCCTGTGCCTGTAGATCAGTCCCCAGGGTGTTACTCACATCCACCCCAGGAGACACCTGTCTTGCTCAGGCTGTGCATGACTCATTCTTAGGGATGAGGTGGTGTAGTTTTATCTTGTGCTGAGGAAAGCGCAGCATCCCAGTAAACCAGATAAGGCAGCTTAGGGGGTTTTAACTGGGTAAACACTTCAGAGTTAAAGGAGGGTAAACAAACTCCCAGCATCTGAGCTTCCCACATGGATGGAAATAGCTCTTTGGATTACCAGGTTCACCTGCCATGAGATGTGTGTTGTAGAAGGGGTGGGGTGGGCTCTGGCTGAGCTGTGTAGGCAGCCCAAACAGAGGGTAGCTGATGAAAAAGAGGTTTGAGGCAGTGTAGATTCTGGCACAGAGATACATTTTGAGGCTTTGCCTTGCTGCTTGGGGAGATTCAGGATGTGCTTTGTAGTGTGGCTGGAAAGCTGAGGTCCCACATCAGCCATGTCTCTGCTAATGGGAGTCAGGGGAAACTGAGGCATTGGTGTGGATAAAGAGCTTGCTCAGGATCCAGGCAGTCAGTTGCAGTCACATATAAACCAAATATTCCATGTGGCCTTGGACCTGCCATGGTTTCTTCCTATCTTTCTGCTTTCCTTTGCTGGATAACTTTGAGAATAATGTTTCTTTTCTCCTTGCTGCTCTCTGTCATGTTTGCTTAAGCTGTAAGCTCCTCAAGACAAGTGCTCTCTCTGTTGGGCTGCTCTGTCAGTGATGCAGGTGTCGTCTGGCAGCTGGGGAAGCTCACACTAGAGCCTGCTGAGCACCCCTGAAACAGCATGGGGCTGTCCTGGCAGATCTTCCCAGGTCCATGCTCACACACAGGGGATGTGAGCTCTTGGTTCCAGCTGTGGACTTCCCTGTTCATGCATGGCTCAGGAGCTGGCATATACCTAGAGATGTCCTGAGGTGTTTTGGTTGGCTCTGTGATGCTGCAGTAGCTTCCATCCCCTTTGATACACTGCATCTTTTGTCATTCCCTTTTTGTTGCTGCTCAGACCTCAGCTGATCTTGCCTGGGATCAATAAGGCAAAATAAACAAGATTGAGAAGTGCTGAAGCCTGGCCTAATGTGTATGGGAGGGGGTAACCAATATTGGATTTTGCTCAGTTCAGAGAATAGTGGAGAGAGGTGGAGGGGGTCAGAGCGGGCAGAAGACTTAAGAAATTCATTTCTGGCTTCTGGTATTCCCAGGACAGGTTTGGTAATCATTCTGTCAGGTGAGCAGCTACTCACAAACTTTCTGTGCCAAATTGCCAATGTTTTCAATGAATGCACCAGGGTCAACCCATCTGCCATTGCCCCATAGCTCATCTTAGCACTTACCCTGATTTGGATTTGTGCTTCTGGGATGTGGAGTTGTAGGGCACAGTGGTGGGTAGCAACATCAGGAGGTTGCCTCGTCTGTGCCCTTGCCTGAAGGCAATTCAGATCTGCTTAAATAATTTCAGGCCACATGTATCCAGATCTGTGTGCAGCCCCAGGTGATGTCTCAGCAGTGCTTTGTAAAATCTGTTTCTAATACTTCACAACTCTGCAAGGATTTTCACATCTGCATTCCAGTGATATCTCAGAGCTGTTCCTAATACAGGAGTTTCTCCTCTTAAGATGTTTCTAATGGATGTTTTCCCATCTTGTATCAGAAATGTTTTGTGCTAGTTCTCAAGGGGTTGGATTATCACTTTAAGCTATTTCTTTTCATAATATTTCTGTTATTTCCATTCTCAAGACCACCTAGCTGTATCTAGGTTTTTCTGTGCAGTGAGGATGTCTCCTTGCTTTGTGTCCTTGGCTAATTTCATTATCATGTTCCTACTTTTTGTTCCAAGGTCACTAAGGAAAATATGATAGAACAGCAGATCTAAGGACAAACCTTGAGGAATTCCACTAGTAGCCTCCCTCCAGCACAAGCCTCTGTCATTTTTTTGTCTAGCCAATGCCTTACAGTTTTCTTGCTAATAGGTATCTTTCCTTGTGTCTCTTGTAATTCTGCATGAGGCACTGTATCAGATATTTGACTGAAGTCCAGATGAATTAGAGCTGCTGCATTTGTTGTGTAGAAAATCAGTTATCAAAGAAAAATACCAAATTAGTCTTCATTTCAGCTTATTCAATTAGTTCAGTTCAGTGACTAGTTCATTAACAATTGAGAAACTGAGTCTGAGCTGAGAAAGCAAGAAAACTTGTCCTTTTTTTGTTCTGATCTATGAATAAAAATCAGCTGTGAGAGGATGAGATCTTTTAGTTTTGATGTGCTGAATAATAGAGGGCTGCAAAGCAAATGGTTCAGTTCACCCAAAGTAGTTACTTTGCTTGCTTAACAAAACTGTTTTAAATGTAAAACAGCTTTTGGTAATTTTATTTTTTCCTTATGCCTCCATATTTATAATGGTATTTAGCAGCTGAATAAAGCCAAGTCCCAGGTGCCGTTTTCTTGCATTTTGATTGAAGTTCAATATGCATGTGAATGTACCTTGACACAAATTGCAATTAAAGTCTCATCTAAGAATGAAGAAGTGTCAGTCAATCCTTCAAAGAGTTAAAATGGAAATAATAAGAGTATAATGTTGAAATAAAAGTGCAAAATGCAGCTTGCTTCCCTGCTTAGTGTTAGGTGGATGTTTGCTGTTGTCACAATATAATTGTCAACCTGTTAAGGTCAGCCCTTCCTTAAGAAAACCAACAGTGTGAGTGCATTGGAGTTCAAACCAAAACATAGATTTTCACCCTACAGATTTAAAACATGATTAATACTGGTTGTAAATAATATTGCTTTGGATCAGTCTCCCTGCATATAATATAGCTGTAGATCAGGACAGTCTGATAGAAACTGTCATTGTTTTCACGAGGCCAAGGTTTCAGGGCTGAACTATAAGACATTCCACCTCCTCTCCAGCTTGGGTGATTAACAAGGCACCTCATCCTTCAACAGAGGCAAAAACACCTCACAGAGGGTGAATCATCACCCCAGTAAGAGGTGCTCCAGGCTGGATGATTGCTTGGCACTGACTCCTTCTGGATGTGAGTGCTACTCTGCATGCTTGTGGATGTGTCCAAAAGTACCCTAATTTTCCTCATCAGCTGAGAGCACAGCCCATCTTGTTTGGTTTGGCAGGAATAGGCTTCAAGGGGAAGACAAGCCCAGTGGGTGTCATTCCTCTCTCTGATGTGTGTTTACTGTCATTATACAGGGACCTTGTGCCTCTGCCTTGCCTCCTCGGAGGACCCAACTGCCGATGGCCTCACATCAACTTCCCTGCTGGAATTTGCTATGATGTCCCACCTGGAGGCCATGAATTCCCATGAGCAGAGCAGCCCAGAGGCTGCAGAGCCAGATCTTGCCCCTGGCTCTCTGCATGCTGCTCCAGGGTCGGGCTTTGCCAGCGAGGAGAATGAGGAGTCCAAGATCTTGCAGCCCCCACAATACTTCTGGGAAGATGGGGGAGAGCTCAACGACTCCAGCCTGGACTTGGGACCAGCAACAGGTAAGTTATTTTTACTCCATTCTTCCTTCCACTCTGTAGGGACTCTGGAGAAGTGGAAGGATGCAGGAATCTATCTTCCTGCTTTGACACAGCTCTTGCTAAGAGGGCCTGAGATTAAATGTCAGCTCTATTTTCTCACCTCAGTGCCTGATGTGTCCCCAGTGAACCCTGAGCAAGCACAGGCTTTAGAAACCAAGTTACAGCTGAGCTTTTATTCCTGAGCTGCTATGAGCTGGGAAAAGCATTGCCTCCATCTAGTTTCCCATTGCCTCACGCTCTCCTTTCACTTTCTCCCCTTTATGCTCTCTTCTCTCTTGCTTTTATCTGTTGCTGTCTATAAAGCACAACTTTAAGGTCTCAAGAGCCCAACTGAGATCAAGGCCATCTTAGCATTTGAGTCAGAGCTGAGTTCCCTGGATCAAATTCTGGGTTCCTCACTCTGTGACTTCAGTGGGGATTTGGTCCAGGAGAAAACAGCAGGTTTTGTCCCTTGGGTAGCTGTCCTGTTGCCTGTCCTATCCTGCTACTTCCTGAGAGGTCATGACCAAAGTGGGTTTCATTGGCATTTGAGTTCGCTTTCCTCTGTGGAGTGTTTTTCTGAGACCACTGAGTCCCCACAGTAGTCTCTCCCCAAGCCCCTCATTGGCTTTGAGATGCTCCCAGGGAGAGGGATGGGAGGAAGGAGGAGGTGCGCTGCAGGGTTTCCAGTAGCTTAGGAGATTATTTCACATGCTCCTGCTCTTAAGTGTCATGTGGGGCATGTATTAAGTGTTACCCAAGGGCCAGGCTTCAGCCTTATCCCGCCTCCCTTAGGCAGTATCGCTCTCAGCAGATCTGACTGAGGTCTGCAATTAGAAAGCACAAGTCCTGTTTTATCTTCACTCCTGTTTCTGCGACCTTAAAAAACACCTGTGCTCAGACAGGGCCGAGAGCTGCCGCAGAGCTGTGGCTTGGGTTGCTCGCTGGGCCACAGGCTCTGTGGGACAAGGGCCATCCCAGCTTGTGTCTCCAAAGCCCTTTGCTCACTGGCAGTGCTGCTAAGCCTGTCTGGCTGTGCTCTCGCTGCCCTGGGGCACCCGCAGGCCTGGCCGTGGGGCAGCTGTGCCGTGCAGCGGTGCTGGGGGCGGATGGTGCCGCTCCTGCCGGCGCATCCCCGGGACACGCTCTGGCTCAGCCGCTCTCACCCGCTGGCAGCGCTCAGCGACGCTTTTCTTGGTGTGCCAGCAGGCACCTGCATGTCCTCACAGATCTGGACGTGACTTGGAGAACAGCATGTGCTTGTGCATTGAGAGGGAGATGACTGGGTACTGAACCCACCCTTGCCTCCTGCACGTGCCTCGCCCCATTTGCATGCAGAACACGCTGCTCTCTCCTTCCGTTCTCGCCTGCAGTTCTTTCCTCCAGGAACAGATGTGCTCTTTCAGCTGTCCTTTATGCATACCCTGCCCTATCCGCTGCCCGGCTAACCACTGCTCTGCTTCCAAGTGCTGTTTCTTCCCCTGACAGTTGCTGTGTCCAGAGCTCATGTCTCAATGGCATATCAGAACCTTGGTTAATAGAACAGTCTGAATTATTCAAGAGCTGGGAGCACATTTCTACTTAAAATTTAATTAGAAACCTGCCGTGTGTCATTTTACAATAAAGGATATTGTAATAGCATCCCTAAATTGGGCAGTCTTCTCCTGTCATGCAAAGCCTCTGTATGAGAAATGCACCCAACCAGTGGAACTTACATGCTGCATGTGTGACAGATGCCATGTGATACCTTGCAGAACTGTGTGGTGACATCTGTTAGGTTATTTTCAATGTATAAACCCATTAAACAGTTTTAAACAGCTGCTGTTTAAGGGAAAAAAAGTTTGTGGTGTAAGTTTTCCTTATGTGAGATTTCATTCAGTGAAGTGTAGCTCAGCACAGTTGTTAGCTCTGTCCCAGGCACACACTGGAAACACTGCATCAATCAAGGCACAGAACAGGATTGTTGTACTCCTGGAGAGAGAAAATTACCTGCTATGAAAAGAGACCTGTGCTGGCTTCTTGTTGTCTTTGTATAAAACCTTTGGGCCTGAACTGGTGGGAGTTTTGCGGATAGGCCAGATCTCCTGTTATTCAAAAGCTGTGTTAGTTATCTCTCGTTTTTTATGTCCATCTGAACTCTGTGTGGGGAGACTACCCTGCCTTTGTGTGACTTGGACGTTGCAAGAGCTAAAAAGCAGTAACAATCTGCAGCTGCTGCTTCTTTTTTTTTTTTTTTTTTTTTTAAGTGCACAGAAATATCTTTTAAAAGTATTTCTAGGAAACATTTCTAGGGCCACCTGTTAGTCCATTAGAAAGTGAGGACAAACTCCCAGTGGCACAGCACAGCTCAGCCTGGGGCTTTGGTTCTCCTGAATAATAATGTGCTTTTGCTGATTTACTCTATGGAACAGTGATTCTATATAGATATTGGTGAGCACCAACCTTTGGCAGGGCCCTAACATTTGTCTCATTCTGTCTGAGGGTGCACAGAAGTGTGCATTTGCATGTGTGTCACCCCATGCACAGCTGCTACCCCGTGGAGCCACATGTGGAGGAGATGGATTAGGTCTGGTGGGAATTTGGATGCTATATCCTTATGGAAAGAAGTAGTGTGTGATTTTTTGTACTGCAGCCAAAAGGCAAGTCAGTGGAGCTGTGAACCTGTTACTTCTGCATCCCTTCAGGTTTCCAGGGAACCCAGAAGCTTCTGGTTGTAGTTTGAGTTTGGCTGCTTGCTTCACCTTTGGTAGCAAGTTGGCCTGAGCCACAGATCAACTCTGAAGAGAGAGGACCTGCAGGGTCTTGCATCTGGCCCTTCCTATCCTTCTTTCCTTTCTTCCCATTTCTCCATCTTTTTTGCCTAGATGCTTCCAGTCCCCTGTGTTTCCTGCTGTTACACAGATGTCCTTGGCAACAGATAAAACATCCACCTTTAGGGCTAGAAGATGGGAGTCAATAGGATTGTAGGTCTCTTAGAATGCCTTGATTTTGGTGAAAGAGTTACATGGTGTTGTATCCACCCTGGAGTGCTCCCTGTTTGCAGTTCTCATGCGCTGCTCCACATGTTCCTCTCTTCCAGTGAAGGCTCGAGTCTGAGGCAGCCTCACCATTAATTGCTGGGACGTGTGGGCTCCAGAAAATGGACACAAGGCTTGTGAATGTCTGATGCAGGAGCGCACTTAGTCCCTCTCCTCCCCTGCCCAACAGCTGAGTACTCAAGGGTTGGAGTGCCTCATCCCATTTTCCAGTGATACAGTGGGCTGGCATGAGGCTCACTTCATTACAGCCAGGGACTGCTCTTTTAGCTCCAAGGTGCTTGAATACCAAGGGATGACTGTACTGGGAGCTATCAAATCTAGTCTTACAGATTGGTGATTTCCTAGGACAGCATGTGGTGCTTTGTGGGATGGGGGAGGAAATTGTAATCTTTTAATTATTCATAGTAATTAGCAGAAGGGATTTCCAGGAGAGTTAGGATGACGGATAGTGGGACAGAGAAGTTAGAAAGACTATATTCAAGAATAAGTAAGTTTTCTGACCAGCTAATGGAATAAAATACCTTCCATCTTCCCTGATAGTGAGATTCACTTCCTTCCACGATGAATTACTTGCCTCTGGCCAGAGAGATCCTGGTATCCCTCAGCCTTACCGAAATCTACTTCCTCTTCATCCAGACTGACAGCAGATCTGCAGTTCTTAATACCATCTTCAAGACAAGCATTAATGAAATGAAGCACCTGGTAAAGACTGTCTCCATAAGCAGCTTAGTGCTGAGCAGCCACCTGCCCTAGCTCAGCTCCCGGGATGCCTCTTGTTTATGCCCTGGTTTAGTGTACAGTGACACGGGTGATCTGTCTTGGGACAAGCCAGCTCTGTCAAGACATTGCTGCCAAAGGCTGACTCGTGACAGAGGGTTTCTCTGGGCAGGGTGTTACTCTGGTGCAGCTATCCCTGACTGACTGTGTTGGGTGAGGATGGCTTTCTCTGCCTTTATTGCAGTCTGTGTGCCGAGCTGGAGTAAGGTACGAGGCTATTTGGGAACAGCTGTACTCCTTTGTGACTGGTCTGTACCTCAAGCAAATTCAAACATAATGAGGCCTAATCACTTTGCTGCTTTGGGTCTCTCTTTTAACTGTGATCTCTTTCGTGTGTGTGGACTTGTCTTGGAGTTGCTGATAATAACCTCTCCTAGCTCTTCTGGAAGATTAGTATATTAGCCCCAGCTGGCTCAATTCCAGCACCAGTAATTGTATTTTGCCTCTTTGAAATCCCCCTGTGGTTTCAGTCAGCTGGAGTGTAACTTTTTTGCAGTAAGCCTTACTATTCTGTACTGCAAAAAAGAGAGCAGATACAGTTTCAGACCTGTCTGCATTTTCAGTAGAGTGCACTTTGTGATTCCCAAAGTTGGCAGATGTTTTAGTGTGAATGATGCTCTGTGTTGCGATTGGAGCACAGGAATGGTCATGTCTTTATTATAGTAGCTTCTAGTTATCAGTAATTCAATCACTGGTTAACATGATCTTCCAGTTTAATCCAATAAACACCTTATGGTCAGGTTATGTGTACTAAAAACAATGAGGATCACCCTCTTCTTGAGTTGTCACGGTTGCTTTAAATTGTTACTAGCAAATACAGGGTAGGGAACCTTGTAGGGCAGTAACTGAGACCAGCTCTTCTGAATGACAGAGAAGCAGAAATCTAATGAATTAAGTGTCTGGCTGGGGAATTGTGCCATGTCTTGGCCCATCTGGTGTCAGGGAAGTTTTGGTATTGATTTTGGAGGAAGCAGGACATTGCCTGAATGAGGGCTTTTGCAGAGGTTTGAAGTTCATGTTCACCTCTCCCAGGGAAAATCATCTCCCCAGGCAAAGAAAGTGGATCTGTGTGACCCAGACCTGGGTCTTCTGGGAGATGCAAAGGGCAAGACTTGGAAGGGCTGTGAAAGATGGTTTCTTTAGAAAGTACTGCCTGAGGGTTTTTGTAAGAGAGTTTGGAAGGGAAAAGCTGGGGGACTGTGGAGGCAGCTGGATGCTGCAATATGCATAATATCACCACTGATGGAAAGCATTAAGGAGTGAAGCTAAGGATATGGTGGCAAAGAGGTGAGATAGAGGTGTGTAATTTCATATTGGTGAACCAGACACTGCCAAGGGGATGGTGTGGCAGAGAAGCTCTGGGAGGGTCCATGACATAGAGCAGTGTCTGCCTGCTACACTCTTCTGGTCTATCCCTGCATGACTGTTTGCCAGAGGTGCTGGGACAGTCTCATCGTTCCAGCAGTTGGTTCTCCTAAGCTGTTTCCCCCTGTGATCAGACTGGCTCCATTGTGGCTTGGCTGCTCTTGTTTGTGGCTCCTCTTTTGCTCCAGCCTAATGCTGATCTTGGTGGGAGACAGTAGACCCTGGCAGGGAAGGAGCTGATGGTGCATTCAGTTACTACCTCCTCCCTGCTCAGGCATCTTTGGGCTTGGCAGAGCTCTGCTTCCTCCCTGAAATTAGATGAGCTGATTTTACCAGGCAAATCTGGCATTGCAGCCAGCTCCATAATACCTGTCTCCTTTAGCAGAAGACTGTCCCATTTCTGCAGCAGGAGCACAGGCTGCCGTGTCTCTTTGCCTCTGTTCTGTGGTTGCTGTTTCTCCCCACAGAAGTGATGAGAAGGGAGGTGGATGGCACTGGCATTGGAAGGTGGGAAGGTCTGTGGGTGTACTGCCAGATGCCTGGAGCATGGGAAATCAGGTACATCAGGTCTGCTGAAGGTAGAGGACAACCAGGTGGGCCAAGGGGGTTGTAAACCACTTGCTGAAAGGGAGCTGCTGCCTCGATGCTAGAAATGGGAGATGTCCTTTGAGTTCCCTTAGGATTGGAGGGAAGAGGAGTCAAGGGAAATGCTGAGAAGACTCTTGAAATGGGCAAGCTGTTAGCTCTGCATTGCATAGAGTGACAGGCCAGCTTGTCTGGATGGTGGCTGGGACCAGCTTAGGGGCTGAGATCATACCAGGGAGATAGACAAGGTGCAAAAATTCCTTCAAATCATAGAAGAGGGGTGAAACTAAAAGAAAATATGAGTGCCTTAAAGACACCTGATCTTGAGAAGCTGGCAGATGCCCTTGTTAATGAGACAGGAGGAGCTGATTCCAGATGGGAACTGAAGACTGAAGAGTCTGGAAGGAAGGATTGACTCATCATAGTTGGCATCTGGATATGGCATTTGGGGATATGGTTTAGGAATGATTATAGTGCTTCTGGGTTGATGGTTGGACTAGATCTTGAAGATCTCTTCCAACCTTGATGATTCTGTGATCCTTCCTGAACCTGGGAAGGGATTGAACCTCTTTGGTAACTGGGTTATATTGAGAGATCCTTGTTTTAAGGAGCACAATCCAGCACCGCTGTGCCTCCAGTTTCACTGTTCCCTACTTGAATCTAATAGCTCTCTCAGGATTTGAGAGGAGTTGAGTTTCTAATCAGTGGGGTCTTGTGAACCGGATGGAAGGATGTTCCCAGCTTAACATGCAGGGTAGTGGGGAAACTGATGACAAGTGGGAAAATGCTAACCCAGTTAGTAGCAAGTGTGAGGATTCCCGTGTCTGCTTATAGAGAAGCAGCTCAGGTTTCAATCTTTGGCTGTCTTATTAGAAGTCTGCTGGGAGAGAGTGGGATGGGTCCTAAACTTTCTTGCCCAGAAGAGATGGCTGAGGCAGCAGTTCCTCCGAGATCTTTAGATTGTGTTGGTGGAAAGGCAGCACAGCTGTACCATGCGGGGCTTTCCCCCATGGGAGCCAACTAATCTGTGACAGAGCACTTTAAGGAAAGGTTGAGTTGTGACTTCAAAGGAGAGTTGACAGGCTGGGAGCATTTCTGGTCCTGTGAGACGAACCTCATGCTGCTTTTTTGTGGTTTGTTTTTTTGCTGTGCCCATCTGCCTGCCAGTTCGTGCTCTGCTCCAGGTGGAAAGAAGAGCATGGAAGAGAGGAAGATGCAAAGGACTTGAGAATATCTTAGAATGTCTTTAGGCAAAGGAGGTGGCAGATTGGATCACCAATCCTTGAAAATAACATCTCATCTGACAGGGCCTTGTTTAAAAGGGCAAAACCCTCACTTTTCACCCACAGCATGTCAGGGCAGAGGGGGTTCTTGGTGCAAATCCTGAGTTAGCCCTGCAGCAGGAGTAGCAGAGCCTGCTTTACTATCTGTCTGAAGACAGTCCCACCCAAACCTCCTTAATCCCATGGCCTGTGGCTGTTCCTGCCATCCATCCAGCAAGGCAGTGACCACATCTGAAGACATTGGAATGTTACCTGTTGGTAGGGGCCTTTGGGAAGACCAGTGCCAGGCAGTGGAGGAGAGATGGGTTTTCTTTGGTCTGTGCTGCTGCTGATTGCTCTTGGCCTCAGCCAAGGCAATTACCAGCCTCCTTGGCCTATGAGGAAGCATCACCAGCTGGCTGTTGGGAAGCAAAAATCTTTTAATTCTCAGGGTCTTTAGGTGGGATGTCAGTTGTGGGGTGCTCTCTAGTGAGACACAGCTGCAAAGTGACATGACTTCTGCCTGCCCAGGGCAGTGAATCCCAGTGGCCTCTTTGCAGACAGAACTGGGAGCCAGTCTCCACACCACAGCTCTGAAGGTCAGCAGCTGGGTAACACTGATCTTTGGGCAACATCTGGGAGGAGATGCTGACACCATAAAGGGAATGAGCTGTGGGTTAGAGAATCCACTCTCTGATCAGGAGGATCTTTACACCTCCTGCTTGGAACAGTGTGTTTTCTGCTTAGGAGGGTTGGGCAGGAGTAGCATGGGGATGTCCTGATTGCCAGGGAATACCCAGGGCAATGGGTGTTTGCTGACATGCCCCCCCCTGCCCGGGAGCTTGCACCCACTCTGGCAGCAGCAAGTGATGGATTGGAGTCAGGGATGTGTGGAGTTTTTTTGTGCAGATCTCTGTAAGGCATCCAGACAGCTGCTTCCCACTGTGCTCAGTGGAGCATCTGCTTTGGCAGGCAGGAGAGGAGACGGGAGCCTTGGGAATTTCAGACAGTCATTTACTTAATAACCATAGACAGAGCAGGGGGCTCATTTCTGGCTGTGCAGGGATCGTCTTCCTTCCCTTCTCAGTGAGAATGTGCTGTGCTTGGCTTGGGGAGAAAGGGAATTAATTGGGATGCAGACTCCTGAAACAGAACTCCGTGGGTATGAGCAGTTTCTCAAGAAAGATGAAGGTTGATTTATGCTTGCTGGATTTGTGCCTGCCACCCTGAGCTAAACATATCTGATCTTACAGATACTTTCCTTTTCCTGGGTCCCCAGCTCCTCGTTAGCTTCCAGAAGAAACCCCAGCTTGCTCTGTCCTTACTTTTGTGAGCTGCATCTCCTTCAGCATTTATATTTGTCTAGCAACAGCACTTCCATTTGTGGTCAGAGTGACATAACAACAGGGGCTGTAGTTGGAGGGAGGGGAGTTAGATTCAGCTGCTGTAGTAAAGCAGAACTAATGCAGATGTTCGTGGGATGACTTTTCTGAAGTGCTGTACAAACTAAAATTCTGCATTTCAAGTATGCACAGATTGATTCAGGGTTTGGTGGTATTACTTGGGAGTGCCAGGAAGGAGGATTTGGTTTTCTGTGCTTTAGTTTCTAAAACTAGTTCTTTTTTTTTTTTTTAGTTTATACTAGTTTCTGTAGTATTTCCCATTCAGCTTGTGGCTGACTGCTTCTACCACCCCATATCTTTCTCAATCCCATCTGAAATGAATCTCCAGGTTCCATCTGATTCCTAACACTCATAACCTCAACTTAAAGATGCCAGGTGTCAAAACTGTTATTTATTATTGTCTGTGAAAGTGCCTATGGACAGGCAGATGTGGAGAGAACAAACATGGAAATTATCCCATGGAATATGGGTTCACTGGGATGGGATGGGTAGAGGGAAAAGTGCACATATTGTATGGGATGGTTCTTTACTGTGGCAGGCTTCCTGCTCTTGGAGGGTCTCTGCCATTTAACTCCCACCTGTGGCTGGACACATATAATGGGATATTCTCTGCCTCTCAGAGTTCTTAGTTCAGATGTAATATGAAGTTTTTTGGATCTCTTTTTAGATTATACCTTTCCTGCTTCATCTCAGAAGGCATTG
This sequence comes from Pseudopodoces humilis, assembly GCF_049639895.1. Taxonomy (NCBI): domain Eukaryota; kingdom Metazoa; phylum Chordata; class Aves; order Passeriformes; family Paridae; genus Pseudopodoces; species Pseudopodoces humilis. The sequence goes on along the minus strand of NC_142212.1, from coordinate 10,055,770 downwards.
CTGAAACGAAATGGGACACAAGTAGACAACTGGGAAATGGCCACTGTCCAGCCACCGGCAGAATTTGTGGAGCCTGACTTACACACACCTTTCTCCACACTAGAGGAAGAGGAGGGGCTGCTTCCTATAGACCACTCAAGAGGAGGAATGGAGAGCCTCCATACCTCTGGACCAGAGGTTGCATCTTCTGAACCAGTGGACCAAGAGGACTCCTTCTCCCTTCTGTTTTCCACAGCCTCTGCCCGGCCAGGTGTTGTGACTGAGGCAGCCATAGGAGGGCAAGAAGAGGACTCTGTTTCTCCAGGCTTAGACCTTGGGAGCAGCATGGGACCAGGTCTTCTACCTGTGCCCTCTACTTTTTCTACTACTGTTGCTGCAAGATCTGCCAGTTCTCCCAGTGATTCGGAGGAACTCTTTGAGGTAACAACTGGAGACAGTTGGGCTGTTGGGGGAGCAGATTCAGAGCTGACTGTGGCTACAACAGGAGCAGAGCTTGCAGAGACCACGGTGGAGGCTGCTGGGGAAGAGCATTCCGCCAGGGAGGAGGTCTCAGAGGCCACGGTGGGGTGGGAGATGCTGGAGCCCACGATGCTGACTGAAATGGAACAGACAGTGGAAACACCTGTGGGAACACTCTCTCCTGCAAGCAGCTCCCCAGGCACCCAGACTCTTCCTGGTAGTGAGCAGCACCCCCCTTCTGTGTCTCCGTGGGACAGAGCTGATGAGCCTGCACTGGATCCTGCTTGGAATGACACTGAGTCAGCCACTGAGGCTGCAGCAGCAGAGAGGAGCTTGTCTCCACAAGCTGGGGATGCCCGCATGGCCATGCTGCCAACTGAGCTGCCCTGGGACTCAGCACAGGTTGCACTGGGAGCAGGGGCTAGGGTGGGAGGTTGCAGTGGGGGTATTTGGATACTTCACTCCTGGGGAGCATTTAACCTAAGTCCCTAAGTCTGACTGCTGGAAGTAGTTTATTCTGTTCACCCAGTCAAAACTGAATTTTTTCAAGTAGAATTATTCACAGCAGTTCTTAAGAGCATCTCTATCATCCTTGGTGAAAGCCCTGGCTCCTCACATCTTCCTAGTGGCACAAAATCCTGCTTCTGATAAACAGAAGCTGAACACCTTTCCTCTGGGGCATGTGGAGCAGAGGAAGCTCCTTGTTTCCTCAGCCTCCTTTACTGGAAGTGTCAGGACAAACACAGCCCCAAGGATTTCTAGAAGGGGAGTGAGAAGAAAGTGCTGCTGCTGCCTGAAGGGACCAGATGTGGAGCAGGTGGAGCAGAGTACAGTTATGTGTGAGGATGTTGCTCTTGGAGAGCCTGTGGGAGAGGAGGGGTGAACTGCAGTTCTTGAATCCAGCAAACTGGCAGCTGGTTAAGAGAAGATATGTAGCAGGAACTGACGGGTGAGAAAGTACCAAGCAAAGCTTTTAATTTTGCCTTCTGCTCCATGGTACTTAGGAGCTTGAGCAAGTGGCTTAGTCCCTCTGTGCATCCTATCCTGCCTATCCTATCCTATGCTGCCCTGTCTCACCAGTTTGTTTAAGGACCGCAGAGGCTCCTGCTTAGGTTTTGTGTTAAGTGCTGATAAGGCTGCAGGCTAGAGAGCTTTCCACTGAGACCCTGTGTCCTCCTTGAGTCTAGATAGAGGTGGAAGGTCAAGTTGAGCTGTGGCAAGCTGGCACAGTAACTTTGTCCCTGTTCTATGTTAGCACTGAAAGAGTGATTCCTCCTCAGAACAGAGAGTTAAAGGACACTCACATCCTTTAAGAAGTGCTTCTGGGAGTGTGGCACAGTGCTTTGCCCCTGTCCCTTGTGTACCCTGTACTTTCAGCAGCAGAGTTACATTCATGCCTGAGCCCAGGTGTCTTTGTCTTGTCTTTCCAGGTGATCTGCAAAGACTGGAGCAACCTTGCAGGAAAGAACTATATCATCCTGAATATGTCGGATAACATAGACTGTGTAAGTCAGTCCAAAGAGATTTGATGGCATGGATGTTTAGGAAAGTGAAAGCAGCTCTTGCTGTCTGCTTTCACCACAAAACATTTTAAAAGCACTAAATCTCAACCTATAGAGGCTGTGAAGTGAAGGGTAGGAGGACAGAAATATTCCTGTTCTCCAAAAGGGAAAAAGAGTGGGTGGAGAAAGATGATTTTGCTCTAAGTCTAGCACATGTCAGTTCCATATTGGATGTTTTACTAACTTGTGGCTGCTAGTCTGTGCCAGTCAATACCTGGATTGTCATGAGACATGAGAGCTTTTAACATTGTACCTCTTACAGGATTGAACACAGTTCTCCTTCCTTCTCTTCCTTTTCCTTCCATTCCTTTCACCATATAGTAACAACCCTCTGATGGCTCAGAGGAATAGGGACTCCCATTTGTCCTGTGCATGGATAAGTATCAAGTAGCTATCATTAAATCTTCCTTAAGGGTCTCTTCTCCCCACCCTATTATCTTGTGTGTTATCTGTGTCTGTTAGCCAGTCATGCTCTGCTAATCCACCGCCTGTCCATCCATCCTCATACAGCTGCAGTTAATTCATGAGCCCAGAGTCTGTTGTGGATCCCTGATAAAAGGGCTTGTTCACTTCTGCTGGGCCTTTTATCAGGCACTTAAAAACCAAGTTGTGAAAGGCCTGGGGTCAAAGTGTCTTTCATAATTCTAAGAAATTATTACAAGCCTGACAACCTGAGACCAAAATATTTCATTGAGGAATTGTCTTCTGGCCACGTGCATCTGCACTCCTGCTTTGTGGGGCTCCTGCTGTGGGCAGAGCCAGCCGGTTCTGTTACTGCAGGGTTGCTCTGTGGCACTGACCTCTTGCCACTACTGGTGAGTTCTAGGTTGGTTTGTTTTTATTTTTTTAAAAGGTGACTTTTTAGGGGACGTGGAAAATGGAGAAATTCCTATACACAGTAAGACATGCCGACTGTTCTAAGGATAGGTGAAAACTCAGTCTTTTTCCTCCTAATTTAGGAAAACCAGTGTGGAGGGTTTTAAGTATCTCTGCTACAGTTCACAATTGTAACACATAATACGAGTCCTTGAAAATCAGCATCCTTCTGCCCTATTCCCTTCATGTCTCCATCACTCTCCCATCTCTGTGGACTTTCAATACTGGATAATTTTGTAATATGTACTAACTTCCTTTCTATGGTCACTTTTACTTGTGTTGTTTAAACCTCTGTAAGGGGAAGAACTGAAAAGCAGATGTGCAGATGTCTCTTGATCAAATTATGTCTTTGCTGTTGAATCCTCAGTTCTGCCTTGCTGGAGGAAGATGGTGCCCTGGGATAGGCAGGACTGAACTGTTTTTCTACTTGATTTCATGTTTCAAAGCATATTTCCCAGTGAATGATTTGTGCTGTACTACCCCTTATTCAAAGGGACATTTGTCATCATACATATTTAACATGAGCATCTCATCGTTCCCTGCCTCCCATTACCACTTTGCATGAGTGAAGCTGGAATCAAGCTCCTCTTCTTTCCACTGATGTTGATGCAGTTTGTTTCCTGCCCTTGGTAATTTGCTCAGTTTGGGCACCTTACCTACTGTCTGCCTGCCCCTTTTGTTTTTTGGTTTCTCTATTGGAACTCTGTGGTGTTTGGGTTTCTGGGGTTTTAAGGGAGAAGCTGTGTTGCAAGTGCTGTAGCTTAAATTAATGTGAATGAGTATTCCTCACATATTTCAATGTTTTGGTGCCATGATCTGTAGAAAGTCCCACTGAAAAGCTGAGGGACAAGGAGGGTGCTTAGCTCCTCCCAGAGGGTTGAACTTTGACCTTCAATACACTTCATGGCACCAGGCTTTTACCTGCTGCACGGACCATGTCTGTATTTCTGGGTTATGATAGAAGCCCATTTGTCTTCCTATTGGGAAGGGAAAACCTTCCCTTGTCTTCTCTAGGCAAGGGAATCACTTCAGTCTCTGAAGTAAGATTTGCTCTGGGCAAATCTCCCACTCAACATTCCAGGAAGGTTTGCCCAAATGAGGACTGCAGGATCTGACCCAGCAGTGGTACCTGGCTATGCATCGGAAGGTGACCTCCACCTTGGCACAGATGCATTCAGGCTCCTTCACTGCTCTCTCCTCTCCAGATTGGAGAACTGATCAGTGTTCTGCAACCTCTGCTTTCCCCTTCACCAGAGACATCTCACTTCTGTCCTCCTGCTCCTGGCTCAGCTGTTCCCCTTTCCACTGCATCCCCCAAAAGAGAGCCTCAGACTGGCAGTGGGGCCATGAGCTGCAGCTGAGCATCATGGTGCTGCATCACGGTGCTGCTTCCTCATGCAGCTCCTCCTGCCTCCCCATACCAAAACCTATTTGATGAGAGGAGGCACTGCCAGGCTCTTGTGATTCAGGCTCCAGTCATCAATGTCTTCTCCAATTAGGCCATTTTTGGCACAGGCCTGTGCCTGCCCTGAGCGCTTCAAATTGCCATGGCAACAAGAACTCTCCATTTTATTAATCATCTGTGTGGCCTTCAGGTTGGCATGGCAACTGGAGATGAGAATAGAAACACAGGAGTGAGAAAGCAGCAAAGGAGCCTGCTGAGGGATGGCTGGAGCATATCAGGCTGAGCAGCACCTGCTGACCCAGTGCTGGCTGTGGCTGCTTCCTCCTAAAATAACGTTGCTTCAGGATCCCTGTGTGCCAGGAGAGCTGGACTTGGTATGGGGCATATGGCAGCCACAGGAGGTGAGGAGGAAGGTTGGTGCATCAGGAAATGTTTGTGGGTCCAGCCTGGGGCACTGTGCAGCGGACCATTGCACCAGGTTTAACACTGCTGGCTTTTGGGCACCTGTCAGGTCTCAGCTGTACCAGCCCTGCAGTACTACAGCTGCCTTGTCCCTACCATGCACTCACCAAGGTTCTTTTCCTGTGGCAGGAGGAATTTCGGTTGGAGAGGGGTCCCCAGCTGTTGGCACTGGTGGAGGATGCCTTCTCCAGGCAGGCAGAGGGGCTGCAGGACCGCTGGCTCATCTCTCTGAGCAAACCCAATGAGAATGATAAGCACTTGCTAATGACGCTGGCAGGGGAACAGGGTAAGTGCTGGCAGAAGGAGCCTTCCTGTGCTGGGGAGTATATTTAAGGGGCTTCCAAATGGAGGTACACAGCCATGTTGGAAGGAGTTTTCCATTTCAATCCCACCAGTTTTCAGTGTTCACTGGACTTGAGGGATGGAGAGGGACTGAGGACATCTTTCTTCACATTTGCCTTCTGGGTTGTCCCTCACTGTTTGCTCAAAGCTCCATCTTCTGCACTTGGCCTTTTGCTTTGCTGACTCCCTGGACTGCCTTTCCCTGAGCATCTTTCAGCTTTTTCCTGAGGTTTATGTACTCCCCTCCATGGTAGGATATGACAGCCTGCTCTTGGTTCACTTCCTAACCTATCAATTTTTAAGTCTTGTTCGAACTAGGATGGTCCTCATAGTGCCTTCCGTCATCCCCAAAGAAACACAAGCTGACAGTGAACATGGGCTGGACTGGAACATTTTACCATCTCTTTATTCTAGTTTTGGTAAAGGGGCCTTTTTCTTGTACTGCTTCTGCTGCCTGCTTAGTAACAGAGGTTTCTAATGTTGACATTATGGCCTCTACAACCTTTATGAACCTGTCTCCATGACCTTCTGAGTGCTGCTGTTTGCTCCCAGAGCAGATGCAGATCCTGAGAGCTTCTGTGGTGGTGGTGAGGGTACCTAGGTTGCTCTGATATCAGTTCATCCTTGGATTTTTTATACTCCTTTAAAGAGTATTTGGAGGTACCCTTGTCTGTGATCCTGTGTTCTTTCAGCCTCCTGACATAAAACACCAATGAACAAAAATGTGTGTTTCCCTGTCTCCATCCTGTTGGGGATTTTAGACTGATGAATACATCTGACTGAATAACCTGAGCTGAGAGCAGCACTGATCTCTTCCTCTACTTTACAGGCGTTATCCCTACAAAAGATGTTCTCATGGCACTGGGGGATGTTAAGAGGAGCTTAGCTGAGGTAAGAGCCTGTCTGCCTGCATCCATTTGTTAAGACCCGTTATACAATTAAAATAAGCAACTTGAAAACTGGGAGCATATCTCAGTCTAACCAAGTACTGAACCCACAGCAGGCAGACAGATAAATCAGATGCTTGGCAAACTCCCTTCTCCCCTCACTGGTAGTAGCCAGGCCATCAAGTGTCTGCTCCTTTTAAGAGAGTAACTACGGTTTATTCTTTTCTGGGTTGGTTGTGGGGCTGCTTTTCACACATTCATTTTGTTGGGATTCTCAGTGTCACCCCTTCCATACTATTGTTGAAAGCCGTGTGGGTGCTGCAGACCTCCACATTTGGCCCTGCTCACCCTGCAGCTGTTTTACATACATTGGCTTCTCTTGATACATTCACACACCTTCTGCAATTCCAGGGTCTGCATTTCACTCCTTAAACAACTGCCTCCACAAGGGCAGGCAGAGGACCTGGGTCAGTGGATGCCAGACTCCCCTCCCAGTTGCCTCTAGGCCTCACATATCACGTATTCCCTTCTAATCCTGGGCAGCTTGGAAGAGGGTAGAGGGGAGGACAAATCAGTCCCACAGTCTCTGGCTTTGCCCCTTTGTCCAACAGGGCATGTAGGCACTGAGGACCTGATTCTGCTCAAATATTTTGTGCCCACCACTGGAGTAATTTTGCTGGTTTTAGCAGCAGGGTTGGGTCACTGCCTTGCTGGCTATCTGCTGTTAGGTTTTTCTCTGACCTAACAAACTGGTGCAGTTAGACAAAGCAAATTAAGTGCTCAGTGGTGTATTGATTGGCTTACACCAGAGAAAGTGCAAAAAGCCAACCCTGCAGAACTTGTGTGACTGAAGTATCAGCACCTAGAACTGTCCAGAAAGAAGGATTTATGTGGATACAAGGTTTGGCTTTGCAACTGGTGGCCCCATGTTAACATGAGTCCTACCAGAGCCTCCTTGCTCCATGCTTCTGACTCTCTGGCTCTGTCTGCTCACAGTGCTGCCCTTGCACAAGCGTGAGATTGCAAGGAGGAGGGAGGGTATTCTCTTACACCTGTCACACTTACTATTGAATTGATACATGACCTATTTCAAATCTGCCAAGTCACTGGGACCAACGCTGGGCTGTTTGCTGACAGCCACAGGGAGGCAATTTCTAGCACAGCTATTCCTAAGCTTTTAAGCTCAGCAGGCACCTGTCCACTTTCAAAACCTTATAAAGACTACTATGCCCTCTTAGGACCTGAGATTTAATGGAAATCTATTTATTAGGGTTACATTATCTGCCAAGCAGTTACCAAAGCCTCAGCACCCATCAGTGGTCTTAGTTTGTCTTAGGAACTCTCAGTCTTGGACAGTTTCTCCCATGAAAGCCTCCTTGTCGTACACAAAGGTGTGATATCATTGTGCAGATAAGCAAAATAAAATTGTGCCTACTGTCATCTGCTGCTGTGTCAGCTTTCATGGAAAATGGTGTTATATATAGTTATGAGCTTTCTAGTAATGTAAGACAGTGTACAACCTGAGTCTCCAACTCTGGCTTTTAGTTCCTCTGCCCACATTTTTGGTCCTGTTCTTGGACCGTGGAAAGTCTGAACAGGATTCTATCTGCCTGCAGGTCAGGACTTTTAGTGTATTGCTTCCTTTCTTCCTTCCAGATTGGTATCCAGAACTACTCGACCACCACAAGCTGCCAGTCGCACCCTAACCAGACGCGCAGTGATTATGGGAAGCTCTTTGTGGTGTTGGTGATCATCGGCTCCATCTGTGCCATCATCATCGTGTTGGGGCTCATCTACAACTGCTGGCAGAGACGCCTGCCCAAGATGAAGAACATGGTGAGCGCTGGATGGGTGGAGAAGGTGGTCAGACTCTTAGCCCTTGGGATGGAGGAGATTGGAAAGTTAAGAGGGCAATTGTTTTCCCCTGTTCATTTATGGAACATAACTGGATACACTGCTGGAGCAGCAGTGGAGTTCATTCAGGTGTAAGAGAGATGCAAATGTGCTTAGGACAGCTCATTTCCGCTGTGAGGGTTGGGCTGGGAATAAATCTACCTCTTCCCACTGACTCCACAAAGTTCTCAGTGACCCTCATAGCCTAGTCTGATTTTGCTTCTCAGCAGCATTAAGACCTGTCCCTCTTTGTCTCCATTTGTGTCCTCTCATCCCTGGCAGTCGCACGGCGAGGAGCTGCGCTTTGTTGAGAATGGCTGCCATGACAACCCCACCTTGGACGTGGCCAGTGACAGCCAGTCGGAAATGCAGGAGAAGAAGCCGAGTGTGAACGGTGGAAACACCATCAATGGCCCCGACAGCTGGGACGTCCTGATCAATAAGCAGGCGAGCGAGGATGTGGATGTGTTTGAGGAAGACACGCATCTTTAGAAAAAGAAAGGAGGGAACCACCCTCTTAAACACACTTGTTTCTCTCCTATCTTGACTGATGTACCATGGGATCAGGTGGCTTCTCAGGAACTTCTTAAAACCTTTGAACAGGTCTTTGGGCAAGTTTTCCCTATGGAAGTCCTGAGCCTGCATCTGAGGCTTGGAGGCAGGAGGATCACGGAACAGAGGGAAGCAGGAGGGGTGGGTTTATAGATCTCCGTGTGTGTGTTCCTATCAGTAGCACCAATGCTTTCATCACCTTTAAATGCACTTACTGTAGCTCTGTGGTAGTGGCTGAGAGTGTCTGGATTGGAGAAACAAGATGATGGGGCTGCTTGCCACCAAGAGTCCAGATTTGGGGAGTAAATTCACTTTCCAGATCCTGACCTTGAGATCACATGCAGTCCATGCAGGTGCAGTAAAACCTGTGCATTCTGGATGGAGGGGAGCCAAGATTCCATCCATGTCCTGGGCAGAGTTTGCATTCCCCATGTGAAAACAGGTTTTCTAGTGCTCTAGCATTCAGCTACTAATTGTATGAGAGCTGATGTTTACATCTGGGGAAAACACCCCTACCCCCCACTCCCTGCTGTCATCTAATTTCACCCCTGGTACCACAAACAGCCCCACTCCTTTTTTCAGCTCCACAACTCCAAGCTGAGCTTGCAAAGTTTGAGCACTTTACCCTTGCTTGACTGATTGCAGAAAATTCAGTGCCATGGTGCAGCATTTTAGATGGAAATGTGCTTTAGGTTGGAGTGTTGTTCAAAAATTATGTTTACATGCCTCTTTCACAATAGCCTGGGAAATCAGCAGGAAAATATCCCTTGTCTAAGTGTAAGTTTTAAACTGGCTGGCCTTTTCCACTCCGGTTCTATTTTTCAGGATAGTTTGGTTTCAGTTGGTCATTTTGTCGTAAATATGAAGACTATGTGAAACTTCTTAAACTTTTTAAATGAGAACAAGTAATGTTCTCATCCTGTTGTTTCAATTTCAACATCTTGCCCTGAGGTAAGGGTTGGAAGTATTTAATACCCCACAGGTATAAATCAGGGTAACATCCATAAAATCACTGCATTTAAACAATGTAAAAGCCAGTTCTGATGAGATGAGAATCGGATGTAAGAGCTCTGCATTGAATGTTTCTCAGGCATGCCTCAGGCAACTTTGAGGCTCCAGCTCCCTCAAGATGTGTGCTAAAGGCACGTGAATATGAGTAATTGTTCTCTGAGCCCTGCCTAAACTACTGTCAAGCCTGAAATCCCAGAACATTTGTTTCTTCTGTCACTGAGGGACTGAGGGACTTGCTTCGGTCAGAGGCACCAGTACTTCTCTCCCTGGTGGTGATCTGCATGCTTGCTTCCTGCAAGATGCAGCTTCACACTTGGTCTTGAAGGGAACCTTTGTATACAGAGGCCCCAGATGTGCAGCCTGATGCTGAGCCTGTAAATCTATCACTGTATGTATAGAGACCTCTAGCATGTTCCTCCCTGGTGCGTGTGCCTAAAGTCAAGGTGCAAGAATCTGTTGTTGCAGTTTGTGTAGCGCTTTGCATACAAACTGAATCACAGATCACCTCGATGTAGGACCACTCTGATACCAGTTTATTAGGGATTCAAGAAAGGTGATAACTTTTGGTTTCCTATCCAGATTCCAATTTTCAGTGGTTTTAGCCTGCCTCCATATCTTTCCTGGTGTTATGTAGGAGACAGTAATTATCAGCTCCTTTTGTACCTTGGTAGGGTTGCAGAGATGCTCAGAGTTCCTTCTCTTGCCCCAGCAGTTGGTAGTGGGGTGCAGTCCATGTATGTGGACAGCCATACATGGCCCTCTCTGACCTCACTGATGGCTCCTGCTGAGTTTGATGGGTCTGTGCAGTAAAGCTGTACAAGTCCCTTGGCTGTGTTGAAGGCACTTTGGGAATCACAGGATTAAATGCAAATTGTTATGGTGAGTAAATTAAAGCATGGAGTTAAAATTTGAGTTTTTATAGCACTTAGCATAACGGGGCCTGGCATGCCCATGGCCTTTAAACATCTGCACTGTGTAAATCTTTCCAAGTCAAATAATCCTCATCAAATATGTTTTTAATGCCCAGTGGCTGTTAAAAAGATAATGCCACCAATCAGATGTGAATCATTTCATCCACAAATCGCTTCCTTGGTGCACATCCCTGCTAAGAGCTGCTTTGCTGCCCTGTTTTTTCTCTACTATCCTAATTTAGAGAAACAACAAGGCACTAATAAAGCAATGCTTCCAGCTGGGCTCAGCACTTCCCAATCTCATGTAAAGTCTTCAAACTTTAAAGAAACCAAGGAGGCTATGTGGGCTCAATAATCAGCTAGCAAGTTCTCCTAATTTGCTCTTCTGGCCTCTTGTGGCCTGGAGGATTTTCCAGAGATGCTCTTCTCTGTCTGGACCATCCAGGTGATCTGAGAGACACTTCAAGGGTGGCTGTTGTGAGGCTGAGGACACTTTTCTGCTGTCTCTGACAGGGTGTACCTGGCTGTATGATCCCAGTTTAGCTTCAGAAATCTACTGGTTGATAGAATTTCACTTTAGTCTGGTGATACTTTTTGTCCTTTTACAGTTTGTTTTTTCTCTGTATCATTTTTTTGCACTAGGCTGATCTTGTCAAGTCGATTGCACTGTTGTCCCTCTCCTGCCAGCCCTGCAGAGACGGGTCATCTCCGGGGACCTGCGGGCTGGGAAGCACTGTAGAGAGGCTGTTGGTAGCCTACTTTACTCTGTCCAGTGTTTGCATTTCCAGCTCTGCACAGGGAGGATGTAAAGAGGAAGAAAACCTTTGTCTTAGCATTTGTAACAGGAAGCTTTTCTATCACCCTAATGTAGTTAAACTTCTTTTTAATAAAAACTGTGAAAGCTGGACTTCTCAGAGCAGTGTGCCAGGCAACAGAGTAGATGCAGGAGACAAAGCAATTCCTGGAAGACTTTACCACCTACTCGGACATCACCATAATTCCATCTGCCAAATGTTTGGTTGCACTGACACCTGGTGGCAGTTGGGAGTTGGAAACGAAAAATTTAAAAAAAAAAAAAAAAAAGAAAAAAGGAAAAAAAAGAGCTTTTCTCTTAGCTTTGGCTATTTGTTTCCTGTGACTTGCCTAGGATAACCTGCTTTATTCATGAGGGGCTGCAGGACTCGACTGTGAGCAGAGGGGCTTGTACCAGGCATGTCAAGGGTGGTTTTTGTGAGGACGTCCTTGTCTGCAAAGTAGTGAGATGGGACATTCCTTGGAGTCACCAGTATAGAGGCCCTGGGTAGCAACTCAGGGTCTTGCCTCCATCCTCCTGCTTTGTCTGCCACTTGCTCCCTCTGCTCCTTGGGACCACAGCTAGAATGCAGGGACTCTGCCTTGAAGTGGAGGTGGTTCTTCAGAGAGAGCATCAGGTGCTGTTGTGAGGAGTGCAGTGCCTCGGGGAACACCGGCGATAGCATCGTCTGGATGCACAGCCAAGATCAGTGGCTCTCCATCTCTGTGGGATCGTGGCCAGATGTGATCTGGGATCACCAAGCTTCAGATTACTCCGAGGTGTCACCCAGATATCTGGAATTGTGCCTGTAACATGGAGTCTAACATGTTCTAGGACTCTGCGTCCTGCATGCCGCCTTGGGGTATGTAGGGTGGAAAGAAACAACGAGGAGTGACCTAGTAATTGTGCTGTGAAGGATGTAATGCAGCTTGAGAATACATCCAAGATACACTTTAAAGATCCCTCTGGCAGAGGCTATGGTGTGAAATGAAGGTACTTTATCCTGAGGACTATTGCAGCATGACCTTAGAGCATTGCAGCAGGGTGCCACTGCAGCCACGGCCGTCAGCAACTCGTCTGTTCCCATCTGCCTTTGCAGCCATGCAGGAGCGCATCTACCCTTCATAGCAGGTTTGGGACAGCTCAAGCAGTCAGACACAACAAGCACCTTCATCTGTGCTGGCTTATGAGAGCCTCAGATGCTCGTCTAAGCTGACAGGCAGGCTTTGAGCCATTCTCAGCACCTTCATTCCTGCTGGACACAAACGGCAAGCCCTGGTCACTGCTCGGGATTGCTGCTGGAGAACACTTAGAAACACTTGTGTCTGGCCCTGGAAATAACAGGGTTGTGGTTTTGTTTTCTTTGCAATAAAACACACCTACTGGGTGTCTGAACACTGACCTGAGTGCAGTGCTTTGCTTGGTTAGATCTGCCTGAATTCATGTCTGCTGCCTCTCATAATGCAGTGCTGGCCAGGGTTTCTCTGCCAGGATGGTCAGTCTGCCCCCCCTTTCCCCACAGTGCACTCCTTCATTCTCCCATCACAGATTTCTGCTAGGTGCCCAGGCTGTGGAAACAGGCTTCCCCCATGGAGTACCCTAACCCCCAGTACCCACAGGACCAGCCCAGGATACCTTTCCTGCTAGAGTGGCCTAGCACAAGCCTCTGGTCCACAGCAGAGTCCTTGCCTGTGTGCCCTGTGCCACATGTGTCCCACACAGCTCTTCATCCCACACCTGCTCCAGAACTGGACCCCATGCAGAATCACAGAATTATTAGGGTTGGAAGGGACCTCTGGAGACCATCCAGCCCAGCACCCAGCCAAGGCAGGTCACCCAGAGCAGGTGACACAAGAACACCTCCAGGTAACGCTTGAATGTCTCCCGAGACTCCACACAGTTCCTAGGTGCTGTTCCAGGGTTCTGCCACCCTCAACGTCAAGAAATTCTTTCTCATGTTGAAGTGGAATTTCTTGTATTTTGGTTTTTGGCCTTTGCTCCTTGTCATGTTGCTGGGCACCACCAAAAAGAGTCTGGCACCATCCTCTTGGCACCTATCTTTGAATGGATTAATGAGAGCCCCTCTCATCACATCTGCACCTAGTCCGCAGAGAGCCTGCCACATGTTCCAAACCCCATCACAACCATGTTCTGGGCCAGCTCCCCTCAGGTGTGTCGTAGATCAGTCCCCTCGGTTTGTTACAGAGCAGGTCCCCTTTTCCCGAGCCCCGGTTCCGAGCAGGCCCCTTCCCCCGAGCCCCGCGGCTCCCCGCGCAGCGCGGCCGGCAGTTGTTCCTCCGGGCCGCAGGGGGCGCTGCGCGGGGCCGGGCGGGGCCGGGCGGGCGGTGCCTCCGCTGTGTTTACAGCGCCCGCCGCTCCCGCCCCGCTCCCGCTGCCCCTCGGCCCGACCCGGCCCGCAGCCGCTCCTCTGCACTCCGCGTCAATGCGGCGCCGCCGCCCCGCGGCCTGGCTCGGCCATGGACACCAGCGACCTATTCACCAGCTGCAAGAAGGGCGACGTGAGCCGCGTGCGGTGAGCCGGGCCGGGGAGCGGGTCCCTCGCACCTGCGTGCGCCTTTAACCGCCCTGGTCACCGGGGCGAGCGGGGCCGGGCCTGTCGGGGCGGCCTGGCCTCGCCGGGACGTGTTCACCTGAAGCTCGTCCCGGCCTCCCAGGGCGGCCGCGGTGCCGGGGTGCTGAAAGGGCAGTTTGTTTCTCGTACATAAATGCAGCTTGTTCGCACGCCGAGGAGCTGGATGTGCACCAGGTCTTTGCCGGGGTGCTTAGGTTCGGGTGAGCTGCCTGGTTCCGGCAGGTGTCTGAGTGTCAGACGGTCGCTGCGTACTCGTGGGTGTGGATGCTGCCTGTGGTAAATGTCCTTGCGCAAGGCTCCTCTCCAGCTGCTCCTTCTTTACCGTTGGAAATGCTATTTGCGTTGGTAGGAAGCTGGGTCCCTGGGACGCGATCGTCATGGAAATGTTTAGACGCCTTGTGCTGTAGACTGTAGGAGTATCTCTGAGAAATATGGGGTACTAAAATTTCAGGTCAAGTTTCCTTGCTCATCTCAAAGCGGCACAGCTTAACTGCTGTGATTTCGGATCAGGAGGCAGATGGGCTTTTTGTCTGCAGGGTGGGTGAATGCAAGGTCTGGGGTTTACAACAGGCTCTTTTCCTGGTTAATTTTCGTGGTTTGAATCTAAAACTGTTCTTCACTCTCTTATCCTACTTGATTCTTCTATCTCTTAATGTGTGATATGCCAGATAATCAAATCAACCTCTCTTTCAAGGTGCTTGCTAGTGAAGGGTAAGTGTGTATATGGATAAAGTCTGGAGAGCATTGTTATCTCTTGTGATTGTGTTAGATTAAATCATTGCAAGCAGTAAATTGCAGGTTTACTGTAGAAGAAGGGGCCTGAGGGATGGCCTTCAGAGGTTTAAGATGACCTGTATAGAAGTAATGGTGGAGAAATGAGAGTCTGAGAGTGCTGTCAGAGCAGGAGGGACAAACTGACCACATGGGACTGAGTAGAAAGGAGCTGAGTTGCTTGATATGTTGAATGTGGTCAGAGAAACCTGACCACATTCATTTGAAGTTTGAGACAGCACAGGTGAAGGGAGTGAAAGAGAGGACTCATGTGGTGAGTGATAAAAAAACAAAACTTGAGCCAGGCTGTGCAGGAGATTTGTCTGCAAGGTAAAGCCCAGCTTCTAGAGATGTCAAAGAGGGAGTGTTGGCAGCATTGGATCTAGCCCAAATGTGCAGGACAAGGAAGTGGCAGGATTTAAGAGCAGTCTGGAGTGACACTGATGTTGTTGCTTTTGTCAGGAGAAGCCCTGAGCAGGATGGGAGTCCAAACTTGGCCTTGTAAAATTGGCCACTTCTTTGTAAACATCCAGGCTGGGAGCATTGCTGGGGAATGTGAAGGTACTGCAGAAGTACTCAGGCTTCTTTTGAAGTTGCTGCCCTGTTAGAGATGTGTTTGATTACCCTCTTTCTTTCCCCATGTGCACCACTTAAAATTGAAGGAAGCTGCCAGGCCATGCTGTAGAACACCATTATTTGGGTTGAAGATTTGGCTGATGCCCCACCAGACACAGCTGACAGTTCCTCAAGTCCAGTGCAAGATCCTGTCATACCCTTGGAAGTTACTCTATGAACTTGAAGTTACATCTTCTGAAAGAGGAGAATGTGACTGAGTAGCTGCATGAAGTTATAACTTTGCTCTCTCCCTTTTCTTCCAGATACCTTCTTGAACAGCGAGATGTGGAAATTAATGTCCGTGATAAGTGGGACAGTACACCCCTGTGAGTGCTACAGCCTGGAGCACTGGCTGGGTGGGGGGTAGGGCCTTCAGAGCTCCTTTACTCTCTCTGCATGCGCAGCCATGAGCACTATTACAAAATGTCTCAGGTTCTGCTTTTGTGGAGCTTTGGCTACTTCTCTTCCCTGTGGGTGGGTGCTGTGCTAAATGTGTCTTTGTCTCCCCTTTTGACTGGGGCTTGCTGTAGTCATGCTCACAAGCAGGGTTTTGTGACCAAATTACTTGGATTAAGCACTCTGCTCTTGGCTAAATTAGGCTTTTGCCCCACCAAAGTCTGTAGCATTCTAGCATGTCTTTTCAGGTGAAAGCTTGGCCTAGTAAAATGCCAGGTGACTGTGGGATCACAGTCTGTCTGTCAGTGGGTAATGAGGAACCCCCTGGAGGGGCTGAGGAATGTGCTGTGAGCTTGTTACCTCCCCACAGTTCCCAAGTACATTTAGACATCTGCAATATATTTAGAGTACAGAGTAACTTTACAAAGTAAAGTTACAAACAAACATTTGCCTGCTGCACTGTGTTTTACAGAATTCTCCTAGTTGGTAGGACAATTTGAGGTCCTTGTGGAAGAGAAAACAAAACTCGTTGGAGTAGAACTTCAAGAGGTAGATTTGCTGCACATCCAGTGCGGGTGCTGTTCCCTCCTTGGCATAGCATGCAGCAGTCAGACTGACAACAGAAGGAGCGTTTTTGAGAATTCATTGGACTACTGAGTGCCCATGAAATGATCTCCATTAAAATGAGGATGGATTTGGCAGCTGGTGGTGCAACAGAAGATGCTGAGCCCAGTCTGGGACCTTGAGATCTCCTTGCAGTGCCTAGGATTGCTGGGAACAGATCTTGCTTAGTCTGTTCCTGGGATCAGACTTCTGTGCTATTTGGTAGCAATTCCTCACTCCTATGAGGAGCTGTCTCCCAAGCTTCTCAGGGATGCTCAGTGCTGTGATCTATGTGTGGTGATGTGCCAAAACACTGAATTTTGCTTCCTACTGCATCTCTAATTTTCTTTCTCTCGTTATTGTCAGGTATTATGCCTGTCTGTGTGGACATGAGGAGCTTGTACGTTATCTTCTAGCCAATGGTGAGCAAAAGTGCCCTGATATGGGTGCAGTGTCTTTCTCTGGTCCATTGGGATTGTATGTCCTTTTAGCTGTCCCTTGTGGAAACTTCTTTTGTTACAACCAACCATCTGATCAGTGATCTCAGGCTACAGAGGGAGCCCTGCACACAACTTCATGGGCTCTTTTGCAGGCCATTTGCTTGAATTTCCTTCTTGAAATTGCTTGAAATTTCTTGATTTGCTTGAAATATTGAAAATGCACAGAAAGGGAAGCTGTCTGTGATGGCTCAAGGCAGCATGACTCCCTGAAATCACAGCTGATGTTTTGTGAGGATGCAGTGGTGTTGGGAATATGCTGATCTAAAAGTTGTATTTCATAGGAAGAATTGTCTGTGTAAAACTTTCTTGTACTCTACTTGTAGTCTGGCTTTGTAAGCAGGACTTAAAGTGAAATGCAAGGGATTTTGTTAGTCTCAAGCAAAGCAAGACCAGTTCTTCAGGCCAAGTGCTTGCCCATTTGGTTCTCATCACCCAAATCCCCCTAGGTACTGATAGTGTTTTGCCAGAGGAACCAGAGTGCAGAGTCACATCTCAAAAGGTTTGGTTTTCTACTGCATTCCCAGCATCTTAATCAACCACTTGTGTAATTCCAAATACGAAAATGCAAATGCCCTCCAAATTTCGAGCAATTTCTAACATAAAGAGGCATTTCCTGTCTTATACAAAGCAGAAATACTTTTTAGGAGGAGTTAACAGTCCAAGAAATAATTGCACTCTTTGTACTGTGTGATTTGTCTTCCCAGAACACTACTGGAGCCATGCTGGGAGGCTTTTTACACGTGTCAGTTTGAACAAGTCATGACTTCCTCAGAAAGGGATTTGGCTGTGGGAGAGCAGCTTTGGATTGTACACATGTGAGGGAAGCTCAGTTTTTGTTAATATGCTCAGCAGCAGAGGGGACACAGTGAAGCATGTCAGCAGCCAGAAGTCACACTCATTTAGTGACCATCTGGGGACAGTGGAGAAGGAACTAACTCTGCCTGCTGGCATGTGCCTGTGGTTGTTTTACAGGAGCAAAGTGTGAGGCAAACACTTTTGATGGAGAGCGTTGTTTGTACGGAGCTCTGAGTGATGCCATCCGCCGGCTGCTGAAGGAGTACAAACAAATCACAGCCAAGTGCATGAAGAGAGACTACTATGATGTCTTCCTGCAGCGGTAAGGACATGAGGCATGTGCACAGCATCCCATCATCCTTCCTGAGCTGTTCTGCATATTTGAGCTCTCTGTTCAGGGCAGCTTTGAAAGGCAGCTGATCAGTACTCTCTCTCATTCCTGGGCATGTAGAGCTTCCTAAGGGATGTTCCTCTGTGCCCTAAGGGATGATCTCCAGGTGTGTGTGTGCATAGCCTCCAGTGAGTTTGGTACAGACTCCAGAGTCAGCAGAAAGCTGGTCTGTATAATGCAGAAGCACTAAGTTGTCATCCTTGACTGTCAGACCGAAATCAGATCACTGAAAGCACATCAACAATTCAGGATAGTATGTCAACTGAAACTTAAGTTTCAGGCCTGAAGGTACTATAGCTTGAAAGCTGAAATTTTCAACACTGATAAAATGTTTCTCATTTGTCAGAGTACTTTAAGAAGCCTCAGTTCTTTCTTTTAGGTTATTAAAATTCGTTAAGATACTTCTAAAAGTTGCCTGTCCCACATTGTACTAGAGCTTGAGTGGCACCCTAACTTACTCAGGAGTAGAGGAAGAGTTTCAAGCTTTTCTTCTTGCTGTTTCTCTATCTTGGTTACTCTGATGTTACTACAGACTTACTGGTTGTTGGGTTTTTTCCCCTTTTTATTTCCAATTGGACTGACTTACAGATGTTAGAACCTCGTTGTGTTTTTTTTAAATCTTTGAAACTGGAGTGTTAATAAGTCCTCAAAAAATCTGACAGTCTTCCCAGTACTACAGTGTCCTAATTTCTGAAGCTGTAGGAAAAGAGGGGAGGAAGGAAACTCATTTATCTGAGTAAAATCAGATTCTGTGTTCCAGAGAAGTAGAATTTTGCAGGGTGGTTTATTACTGTCCTGGTAACTGTGGCTCAGATGGTGCGGTGTTGAGCATACATGAAAGCTAAAATGTGCTGGTTTCTGCTTCTCATTCAAGCAGACCTTTTGTTAAAATTGAAACAAAGATCAACAGCTGGGGGGCAAAAAGTAAAAACCTAATGCTTCTGTTTGGTTTGGGGCAAGACACTTAGAAGGAAGGGTGTGCTAGTGGCAGGAGATTGAGATTGACATTCAAGACTTTTAACAACATCTCCGTGTGTGATTCCACACCTTCCTATTCACCAGTCCAGCTCTCTAGAAGGAGCTTGATGCTTGATGTCCACCTGATTTGACCTCTTAAGGATGTTTGTGAGGATATATATTCAAGGAGTGATGGGCAGTAGAAAACAATGCTGATGGTTGCTGTAAACTCTAGAAGTAGCAGTGTTGGCTTTTTTCCTTTTTAAGAATGAGGGTATAGGCATGCAGGTGTAAACAAGGCCCACTCTGATGTGGTAATTGCCTGCATTTCATGCCTGTCACATCCTTCCTTCTTCTGAGAGTGGGTGACATCAAGCCCTCTCTACTTGTTACATGGTGAAAATGTGCACACTGACAATGTCCAGAGAGCAGGAAAGTTGTATCTTAGTAGCAGGGTAGTTCTTTTTGAAAGTGTGTGATTTTGCAGGGCTTTTTTTTTTTTTGACATCTGACAATTTAAAAGCAATATTAACTTTTGAAGATGTGTTTGGGGGCAACTAGTTCCACTTTAAAATCTGTTCCCAGTGTTCAGGTGTTCACCTAAGGCAGGAAGATTTGATTCTCCATCCTCCCTGTTGCACTAACAAAACTTCTCTGAATTATGGAAGGGAGTGAGACATCCCAGTCCAGTATGTGAAGTACCAGCCCCCATGCAGGCCTTCCTGCTGGGCATGGAGAGACTGCAATGCTCAGGGGTATTTGTTCATTTAGACCTAATTGTACCATGTTCCCTACTAGCATTAGTCCATTCTTTCCTTTCTCATCCTACAGTGAGTTTCCCTTCTGTCTGTTCCTCACAGGTTGCTGGAGCAGGGTTACCAGAGTGACATTGTTTTCATTGTTCATGGCAAATCCTTCTGTGCCCACCGCTGCATCCTCAGCGCTCGCAGCGCCTACTTTGCGGAGATGTTTGAGACCAAGTGGAAGGGGAAAAACATGATAGTGTTGAAGCACCCACTGGTGAGCAAGGCTGTGCTTCCAGTTCTTTCCTTTCTTTTGCTCTTCCTGCTGTGTGGGGGAAAGTGAGTTTGAGGGTTAACTTTCACAGTGAATAGCTCCTGGGGCTCAGAATGACCCTAGTTGAGGAGAAGGGCTTGTGGAGGCACTTTATGCAGTAAAATTACATCTTTTTCAGATAACAAAAGGCTGCAGATTGCATACCTTCCCTTTGTTCCCTCTGTCATGGACTCAAACATATCTTAATTAATTGCGGTAGCAGGTAGCTGTTACCATCTGCCAGCTGTGTCACAACCCCTCTCTGGGATGAGTTGAGTCTATCTAATTCCTGGTGGACAGGTGGTCTGTGGTGAAGACATCACCTCCATAATTTGCCCTAATTGAGTCCCTTTTGTTGCCTTTGCAGCAAGAAGTAAATAGGCCATAAGTGCATTCCATCCATTAGGCACCAATACTCTGGCATACGTTTCTGTAACTTGACGCTGGCAGTGCAGATCCTCTTGTGACAAACATAATTCCCATTTCTCAGAACACTACTCTCCTCTCTCTTTGTACAAGTGTCTTTCCTCTGGAATTAGGAAGATGTGGAAATGTTTATGATCAGCAAAAACCTGGATTTTGCAGAGCCTGTATTACAACCATGTCTCTCGAGTTCCTCCATTAATCAGGTCCTGTCTCCTGAGGTACCTGAGGGATTAGTATTAGTTGAAACAGTAAGGAACTGTTAAGCCAGGTGGAGTGGCTGACATTAGTTACGTGAGGAGCAAGGAAATTACGTGCAGTGTGTGAGTTCTTACTTAAGGGTTTTTTTTTCACTTGTTCAGGATCATGTTTCAAACTTACTGTTGAATTCGTGGTGATTCCAAATGTAACTTTCTCTTGTTTTATTTTAGATTAACCCAGCAGCCTTTGGTGCTCTTCTGCAGTATCTATACACAGGTAAAGGACCTTACCCTCTGGTGTTTGTTTACATGGCTGGCACATGTCTGTGCCTCTGCACAGGCTTGCACTCAGAAGTGTTTGGGTGCTTGAGTTGCCAACAAATCCCTTCTGCTGGCAGAAGGGGAGAATGTGAGCAATCACCGGCTCTTCCAAGATGTTTGTACCTTTTGCCAGTTGTTATCTTGCCAGTAATTATACAGTCAATTAAAACCAAAATCAGCTTAGGTTGATTGGCTGGGTGGATTTGGAGACTGTATTTTTTACTTAAGGAAGGAAAATCTATCATCTGGTACAGCAGCTTCCTAAGGTGGTAAAAAGCCAGTTTCCCATGTAGGACATTTTCAGTTTGGCAAACCTGAGCGGTGTGTGCCAAATGCTTTGACTACTTTCTAACATTTTTTCTGAACAGAAGTTGATCCTAAACCTTCTATGAAAGTGCCCACTTGTAGGCATGCTAAATGCTGAGCTATCTCAGGCCAGGAGGTGGTGCCAGAAATTAACATTGTCTTTAAAGCTCTTCTTTTCCAATAGTGTGTTCAGAAATGTCTCTTTCCACATTTTCAGTGCTTGTGAAGGATCCTGGGAAGAAAACTTGTGAGCCTAAAGTCTATTCTTACCCAAAGGCAGATAGTCAATAGTGGCAGTCATGTCTTCTGCTGCTGTGCTGCTGTTTTTTGATTTTCTGAGGGAAGTAGACATGTTTTGTGTAGGCTGTTTGGTCTTTTAGACTCTTGAATGAAGCTATTAGGGTAAACTCTGGAAAGTGGAAATGTGAATTAAATGCCAAACTGTTATTTATTTAAGTAGTGGGTGGTGGTAGAATACTGTGTCTTAGTTTCTGGGACTGAGTTGTAAGTGGATGCTGAAAAGTGAGGCAGTGTATCTAATTACTGAGTTTCGTACCAAGCCTTCAGACCTTATTTTTGCCATTTTTATACCTAAGTCCTGTGGATTAAGAGAGCTGACTGCATTTCTTCTTGACAGGTCGTCTGGATATTGACGTAGAATATGTCAGTGATTGCAAGAGGTTGGCCAAGCAGTGCCGCCTGCAGGACCTCATCGATGATTTGGAGACCAAATGTAAAAAAGTCTATGAATTTGGTAAGCATTTGACTTGCTGTTGTCTCTGCTGTGCCTGTGTGCCCTTTCAGGGAGAAACAGAAAAGTTTGATGGTGGATGTTTCGTGGTGTCCTTGGGGCTTCCAGAAAATTATTCTGTTGTGGAATTTCCAGGTTTGCATGATAGTTTTCAGTCATGGCCTTTCTGCAGGGCAGCTGTAGTAGTTTCTGACACATGCATGTTTATAATTTATATTGAATTTGTAGTATAGCAGCCATGGCAGGAGGACTTTACTGTGGTTGCCAAACATTCAGTTGAGCATGGTGGAGTATATACTGGCGAGTGCCTTCCAACAGGGATCTTGTTTAAATCCCCAGGAAGATAAAAAAATATACAGTTAGTATTTTATATATATCTTATATTTATAAATTTATAAAGAAAATAGAAGTATTTTATATATATAAAATAAGTAATTTTCTGCATTTATCTGACCCCTAACCAAAGCAAAATGTTTGATAATTGGCCCAAAATGGATGCAGAGGGAGATATAACACTTTTTTAAAAGCAGAGAAGTATTTCTGAAAGCATGTGTATATTAGTAACACATGAATGTGCCAAACCTTAAATGAAACCATCCTTTATTTAAGGACTTTTTGTTATCCAAATAACTTGTGATCTAATCATGACATAAGCTTATTGCATGAAGACCAGCAGCTGGAGTTTATCATTCATCTCCTTAGCTCAAGCTAATGGATACGTGAAGAGCAATCAGAACAGCACAAGTGGTGTTAGTCACGAAGCAGAAAAAATTACCAGATAACAAAACCTTCAGGCTGAAAGCTCTTGATTCTCGTTCCATGCTCTGACTTAACTACTTTACTTTAATCAAGTTAATTTTCATTTGAGACTCCAGTCTATAGTTCAAAGTCAATAGCATCTTCCCTGATCTAAAAGGCAGGGGTGTAGCTGTTCCACCTTTTCCTTTTGAATACAAGTTGTGATTATTCAGCCTCCTGAAGCTGCAGGACGTAACTGATAGAATACTTCTGGCTCAAGAAATTCCTCATCTGCAAATCACATGGGAAGTATTACCATGTGCAGGTCTCCCTTTACACATGTGCAGTTGTTTGGTGGTGGTGGGGTACAAGATTATTATGGTAAGCTGTTCCCATGTAGACCAGGGTAAAAGTCCTTATGGAAGCTGTGTCACAGGTCTTACTTTTGCTATGTAAACATGGACCTGAGGAGATTAGAAATGCATTTCTTGGTATCTACAAAAACTGCAAAGTATCAGTTTGTATTAAATAAGTGGCTGAGAAAGGGAGTGGTGAAAGAATATAAAATAAAAGCTACTCAGAAATCAGGTAACAAAATTAACTTGTGTCATCTTTTAAGATCAGAGTAATTCAGTGAGATGCCAGAGATCTGTTTTTCCCTTTTTATCTTTTTCTCCCAGGATCTAGCTGAGACAGTCCACTTTAATTCATTTAGTTGAAATCTCATATTATATTGTGGAAGGAAAAGAAAGTGCTTAAATCTGTGAACTGCAAAAAAGCTGACTTCTTGGTGGGTTTTCAAATGGAAAATAATGAAGTAAAGTTTCAGGTTAGTTGGAAAGCACCACTTGGAATTATAATGGCACTGGACAAATCATTTAACTTCTGTGTTCTTTGGGGAGGGAACAGTTCTTTAATTTTGAGGCCTGACAGAAGACTATCAGTGGGTGGTTTAAAGCACTGATAGAAGTACTAGTCTTGATTTTTATTTATGACAGGTTGGATTCAAACAAATAGAAAACTGTTAAAAGTTTGTTTCTTAAATCTCACGTGGAAGCCAGAAAAATTTGATTCTGCAGAAAGACGTATATATAAGAGTTACAGAAGTTAAAAAATTGGAAAGATCTTAGAACACATCATGTCTGGCACTTGACCAAGCATGTCTGTTTCTTTGAGTGTTTGAGGAACCTCTGCCTGTTCCGAGTACATGCTGTGGAACAGACATCTGATTTAGGTCTGCAGAGCAGGGTCATGCGTTGCATCTGTATTATGAAGTTGAAGTAAGAAAACAAGATGGACTCAAGCCTCTGCAGCTCCACTGGATAATTGCAGTGTCTGTGATCTCATTATCTAGAGTTAATCAGTATTTCAAAAGCACTTAGTATCTTGGCATACACAGACAGTACTACATGAAGATGACCCAGTGCCTTCTGTTGCACCTGAGATATATTTGGGTGTGAATGCTTACCTGTTTTCCCCTGTGTGTATATTGTGGCTATAACAAGAAAAAATTATTGCAGTGTTTGGAAGAGCTCAAACAATTTGTCCAGATTAAGACATAATCCTTCCTTTAGAGGTCCTGTATTAGAAAACAAATATTCTGCAGTTACTTCAGCAAGTTTTAGGGCAAAAAGGGTGAGAGCAAGGTTTGAGATGCTTATCTTTGTAGTAAAGACACTGGATGTGCAGAATCTGTGGTTGTAGCTAGTTATACCATTGGGAAGAAGGTGCATTTGAGTGCGGCATAATTTTGAAGGTTTTGGAGTTTAGTGTGGTTTATTTGCTCTAATGTTCTGTGGTACACTGGCTCAGTTTAATCAGAAGACTACAAAGAAGTATTGAGCAGGAAAACCAAGGCAGGTGATACATTGGTAGGTGATGTTCAGTGCTATACAGATGTGCTAGACTGGGAAGAAACCCAGTCTCAATCTCACCTGCAGTTTGGTTACTCCCTTCAGCTCCTTGCATTATTTATGTTGCTTCTTTCAGAGACCACTCCATTCATCTTTTTTGTGTTTCTCTTCCATGGTCCCTGCTGCTAGCTGGCAGCCAGCAGCTTATTCCTATTTCACAACTTTGATTTTTGTTGTCTCTGTTAGGAAGGATTTTCCTGTGATACCAAATGCTGTGCCCTTAGATTTGAGACATGCAGTGTCTGAATAGATTTGCTTCCCAGAAAAATCACTGTTCTTTTGTGTCACTGGGAAAATGCACAGATGCTCTGTGGATCCCAAGAACTCTTTGCCTTGACTACTACTTAAAACTTGCTGAGTCCATTAGCAATTACTGAGCCTGACCTGGTGACTGTTACAATAAGTACTACAGAAATACAAGTGTTCCTCTCTGCCATTTCTAATTGCAAAGTAAGAAATTTTCTTCTCTCATGCTGATGTTGTAAGTGATCAGGACTTTTTGTGAAAGTGCACTCACTCTGGTTTGTGTTGGTGCCAGGCCTCCTCTTAGCTTATTTACCCTGGAAGTCATCCTTCTGAGGGTAGCATTTTGTGCTAAAAGGGCAGCCTGTCTCCTGGCTGGTGAGCTTTGTGTGTAGCAATCATGGTATCTGACTATTTTGTACTGGTAGATTATCCTTCCCTTTCCAGAAATCTTTCTGGGATATGTGGCCTATGGAGAGGTACAGTGGTGACATATTTGAAGGGTACAGCAGTGATGTGGAGGAGGGGGTGGAGATCTTGTTTTGTGGTACATCGTGGTCTTGTTTCGCCCACGACCCAATAGAGTCATCTGATGGAGCTCATGTAATGCTGTGCAAAATGTCAGGAGAAATGAGGTCTCAAGGTGGCGTGATTCACCTGTGAGGGGTTTTAATGTGGTGAATCATACCTGTCAGAAATTCTTCTGAATGCTTTGGAGTTAACTCTGTCTCTCTGGCTCCCAACAGTACCATAAGGCTTCCTCACCACAACTTTGCATTTTCCTGTGGTGCTCTATCTTTTTTCACATGCTTCCTTGTATGCCAGGGACTCTTGAATGTCTTACGTGCTCCAGTTCTTCCCTCAAGCCATGCTGACCTGGGAGCAAAGCTCAGGTGGTGAGCTGAGGTGGTGGAGCAAGGTAACCAGCAACAAGAAAGGCTGTGCCCATCGTATCATAGTGGGTCTGCTTTGGGCTGCCACTCATTTGAAGTTAGGGTTGGCTTCCGTGGGCTCCACAACAACTTTGGTCATAGCAAGATCACTAAAGTATGATCATGTGTTTTGCTTTCCCTTTAATGGGCTGTTTTATTGTGTAGGCTGATAAGACAGGAAGACACACTAGGTCTGAAAATGGCAAATGAAACAGCTCTGAATGGTCTGTTTGAGCTCTTTGATGGTAGTGATGCTTAGCTCAAGCACATGCAGGAGTCTGGGTACTTTGGGGTCTTTGTGCTTTAGGGATCTATAGATGGAGAGTAGAGGACAGACTCGTACCCGATGAACTTCCTGGCTAAACAAGAATAAATCCCTTTGTTCCCTGCAGTGAAATCAGGATGGCACAGCTGAAACGGGAGCCAGTGAAAGCACATGGCAGAGCAGAGAGGCATGGAAGCAGATTAATTTTAAAAACTCCCCAGCATGGGCTTTACCTTAGGTGACACTGTCAGCTGTAGGGGTGGTTGGGGAAGGCAGTGTGCGAGTTGCTGCTACAGGGATCAGGGCAGCCTTATCCATGGTCCTTAATTGTAATTGATGACGTGGATTCCAAACAGCAAATTGGGCTTGAAATATGCTTGTGACAACTTTGTTTCCCACAGTTGATACTCCAGCATAAGGAATTAAGTGGAGGTTCGAGGAGAGAGAATACATGCATTCCCTTCTAGCTCTGCTCACTGGCTGCATGGAGGGGTGCTGAATGTGTGTGTGCATAGAGGAATTGTGTGTGTTTTGCAGTAAAAGCTGAACAGCAATAATACTCTTTATCCTGGCGTGTCTTTTATCTAAATGGGAGAGAATGTTTGTAGAGGAATTCAGGCATCTCTGCTCTTTTGTTTTTTTGCTTCTTCCAGTCTCTTCCAAGCCAGGGACCTGTGTGAAAGTGCTGACGATTGAGCCCACAGGTAACTGCCGGCTGCAGGAAGATCTGGCTCTCCTGGCAGACTGCGCCCTGCCAGCTGAACTGCGGGTAGGGAGCACTTCTACTCCTTCTGGGTTCTCTGGGGCTGGGATATCTGCTCACTTGTGTCCAGTCACACATTGCTATACACACTTCAGTGCTTGCTTGTTTCTTGGTGCTCCAAATGCTGAAAGGCTTTTATTGCTTGGAAATGCTGTAAAATTGTGTAATGAGGCCATCAGTGCTGGTCTTTCCCCTTGGATACTCCCCCCAGCAGGGATCTTTGTAAATAAAACCCTTTCCATGTGGTTGGTGGGCATTTCCCCATTGAATACAATGGGACAAGGCCCCCACCTCTTCTCTTTGCCATCCTTGAGAATTAAAAATGTTGTAGCAGCAGGCATTGGTACCCAAAGGAATATAGCTGAAAAATGGCTTGCTGGGCTTGCTGGCTAGGTGCTGACACACTGCAATGGAGAGGTGCTTCCAAACCCTGAAAGTATTTCCAGCAGAAATATGAGTCCCTCTGAAGAGAATTTGACTTGACTGGCTATTGATCTACTTTTCCTAACTGTCTCTTGTCCCTCAGAAATAGCCCCCAGGCTGATGATGACTATGTTAAAATACCATCATATTATTAGTTAGGATCACATATGTGGATCTTCTCTCCCATTTGCAGAACAGGGTAACTATTAGTTGTGTTCATTCTTTCTGCATCTTGTGTTTTCTGTAATATCAGCAGATTCATTTTGGTCTTATGTATGTCCTTTTTTTTCCCACTGTCTTATACCAACCAACTGTATTTAATAATGTGGACTCACTTTAGGTGGCTGCTGTGCCCAGAGGTTGTGTGACTGAGTGATACTGCAAAGTTTTATTGCCTTTTCTCTTTCTGTTCCCTGCCAAATAGACCCGCCTAGTGCAGAGAGTGTGTGTGTGTGTTCATGGATAAGATTTCTTACCTTAATAAGCCAATATGTTTTGTGCTGGCCTTTTTCAGATCTATTTCACTATAGAGGGAGTTTTTTTTCCTCCATCAAGTTTACAGTGACCAGTTCAGAAATATTTCCTGTGTAACCTGCCTCCTCGAAATAACTACAATTTTTTTGTGGCTTTCAATATGCTTTTCTGTATGTTTGCAGGCTTTAAAGGGAGGTGATAGTATAAGTAAGCTTCAGATTACCTCTCCAGGAATTAAAAAAAGTATCAGGGACCCCAAAATAGTGAGATTTACATATATTTTAAGTCACTTCACAAATAAAAAGCATACTTCCTCTTTGACTGCTTGTTTCCAGACTTTGATGGCATACTCCTATTAAGTTGTTCTTCTAGAGTTTGAAACACTTTCCTTATTAATTCTTTCATGTAGAATAGGATCTGGAAGGAAAGGAGGAAACTTGGAACAATGTAATCATCTGACAGTGCTGTGAGTTGTGGTGTTCTTGCTGTGTTCATAGATTGGAATGAAGGCAGCATTAGAATTATTACAGCTGTACAAGTGAACACACACCTGTTCACTAGAGAATTTGTGCACAAGTGTGGGTTTGTTTAAGCTTGATAGAGTCTAAAAGAGTCCTATTTTTCTCTCTCTAGGTACTTCTTGTTTGTTTGTTTTTGTTTGTTTGTCATTTATCTCTTATTCTAATGTTTTCAAATTGTTCTGTGAATTGTGCGTCTTTGTTCTGAGACAGAGGCATTGCACATCCTCATTCTTGCAGGGTTTGCTGCCATACAAGGAATAGGATACAAACTATGTAACCTAAAATATGAGGAGCAACTGAGTAGTCACACACAGACATCCATATTCTGAAGAGAAACATACTTTTTTTCTTTTTTCCAGCCTATGCAGAGCAAAGTAGGTATTTGGCTTCTGGATAAAAGCCAGCAATTCCAGAATTTGGCAAGAAACATTTTGAGCTACTGCATGTCATGTAATGCCATATTATATGAAATGGGGATGTATTCAGCATTCTGTTTCAGTATAAACAAATAATTTGCATATAGTGTCTTTGATAATTGGATGATGTTTGAAACTTAGTGCATTCTAATTTCATGGTTAGTGATATCTTACACAACTAAAACAGTGATGAATGTTTGATATCTAATTACAGCTCATTGCTATTTTCTAGACTGAGAACTGTGTACTCTTTGAAATATCAAACACATTTATAATTCTGGTACCTTGTTTCTCTTTCCTGTTTGTGCGTGAAAGCCTTTTTTTTTTTTTTTCCCTTTGGTGTTTCCTTTTACAAGTGTGGTTGTTGTCTCTGTTTTGTTTTAAAGTAGTAAAGACCAGGATTTTTCTGTTGACAACAGCTGCTTCCTCAGTTCGTTGCAATAAAATTTAGTAGTGACAGATAAGTAAAATACCATGAAAAGCCAGGCAACTGTAAAAAACCATGTGGCTTCCCACTGCCTGCCTGGTTCTTCATTTCATGTTTGCCAGGTGACCTCTGAGTTAGACTCCAGGGCTTCCAGTATATTCCACTGTAGACACATGGTTTCCTCGTGTCTGTTTTTCAGTTATCAATTGAGATCTTATATTCCAAACCAAGAAGAAGTGACACTTAAAAGGATCAGAGTTTGCCATGAAATAAATACTGTTCTTACCATCCATATTGACTTGTGGTGTGGCTGCAAAAAAAGAGACCACTTGCCACTTTGGGGATAAAACTAGATCTTGTAATGCACAGGAAGAACAGTTTGAAACAAGTAGATGGGTTCCATCATGTCTGTCTGTACCTGTGTACTGTGCTTGCTTGTCCATGGCAGTGACTCCTGTGCTTTGCTTTGCCCATTTGGCAGAGGCAGATTAACTGAAATATTTACAACATGTTTTTAATTTAGGGGTTTTTCTGTATCCAATCCACTTGCATCTGGTTGTGCGCTGCTAATCTTCTCTTGGATCACCAACCCCTGTATTTTGTGTTGTAATTTATTTACAATTTTCTTGCAGAGATAATCTGGCCAAGGTACAAATTGCTGCCACTGATTTGTTTTGTATGTTTTTGCCTCCAGCAACATTTCTATGTAAGCTCTAATAGGAAATTTGTAGCAGTTGGTCTTCCACATATGATGATGGAGAGTGAGAGGATTCAGACTATTTCTATATGGTGATTAAGTTATTGTGAATGTGTTTGCACCTTGTAGGCTGGACTGTGCTGTGCTCCCTGGTTGACTTTGGCAGCTCTTTGCTTGGACAGAGGCCCATGAAGGAGGTTGTGTGAATAGGGGTGGTGGGAGGAATAAGCCAATATTCTGCAGGAAGAACTGGAAAAGATTAGATTCCTCAAGCATGACAAGGGAAGAGAGTAGAAGTGGTAGAGACTTGAAAGGCAGTAAAATGGAAAACTTTGCAAAGCCACTCCATGCTGAATAGGAGAAACAAAGACATGAACCTGCTTCTGTAGTAGGAATTGAAAATAACCTTGTAAACCTGAGCAGCAGAGTAGGGACCAGGAAAGGCTAGAAGCAGGAAATTTGGCCCAGAGGAATTTATAATTCAGGGGACAAACTCTGAGATAAATAAAATTCCCATATCCATTCCTGGAGGGATGGACTCATTTTAGAGATTTATGTTTGGACAATGAAAGGAGAGCAAAGAAGGGGTGCCATAGGAGATGTGGCATTTATCTCAATTAAAATTCCTGTGGCACAGAGTGGCATCTTGTCCAGGTTTGTTTCTAGGTTTGTTTTACCTGTGATGTGCCTGTAAATCTTTAGCCTTCAGATTTGTGTCAGAATTTGTAGGAAAGGACATGGAAGCTGTGGGCATAGGATGGAGAGAACAGCAAGGCAAACAGAGTGGACAGCTGCATCATGATAATGGTGTTTGTAACACATTGCCACAGAATGAGGATCTCCAGACCACGGACCAAGGACCAGAGCCTTGAAATAAGAGACACGGATAACAGTAAAATAGCAGCCTGGGGATCTACAAATGGGACAATTTCATCTCATCTTGTTGAGGTGGTGCCCTTTGTGTTGGGGCTGTTGCCCTTTGTGTTGCAGTTATATGAAAAGCAGGTGTTAGGTCAGGTTGGGCAGCATTCCTTGAATTGCTGCATCTCTTCTGGAACAGGAGTTGCCCAGTGGAGCAGGATTGCAGGAGAGAGGTGCTTCAGAGGGCCAGCATTACTGCAACAGCTGTATGTGCATGATTTGCATCACTGGGCTTCTCCTGTGATTAGGAATCAGAGGCTGCTGAGTGTTGCTGTGGACAAAGAGTGTGGTAGATGGGTCTAGATTGTCATGGTCAGTGGTGGTGTGAGCTTTCGCCAGCTCGATGCCTTGTCACATCCGAGAACATGTTTTGTGAGAAACCTCACTGAGCCTGGCTGAGAGCTCCCACCCAGTGTGTTCCAGTCTGTGCCTTTGTTTAGCTCAGCAGGGAGGAGTCATCTGGCTCCTCAGCAGAGCTGGAAGTCAGGTTGGAGGCCAGTGGGTTGGAAATGGACAGTCTGGTATTGTGAGTCCAGTCCTTATCATCAGCCCAGGGTTTTCTTGGGTGCAAATTTGAGATGTAATTTTCCTGAATAGAGGACAGCAGGAATAAACTGCTTATCCCAGGTACCTCAGGGACGTATTTGTGGAAGGCAAGAACCAGGGGAAACTTGAGTTTCCAGAGATTGTCTGGGTTATATGATTGTAAATAATTTTTTTTATTTTTTTGTTCTTGCAATTGAATTACACTGTATATAGAATAAGGTGAAAGGGAAAATATTTGGAAGTGTCACGTTAAAATAACATAAGGCAAACAGGTTTTTTTTTTTTTGGTGTATGCTGTCATTGTTGGCATGTGGGATTGGGTGGAGGTGTGTTGTTAAAATAATTCACTTGAGTATTAATACCACAACAGCACTATGTTTGGCTGCAAATCAAATAAAAAATCCAAAATGTGCTCTAGCAATGTTGGATTATTCAAGTGAGTCAATAATTGTAGCCAGACCGTTCCAAACTGGTGTATACATGGATGTAATCTATACATTATGTACTCAGTAAAAGACTGGTCCTAAGCTCCATTGTGCTTACTGTTGCATGAAACTTCACCTCCACCTAGTTATCTGCCTTGTTAGATGGCAGAGAAACACTTTCCAAAGGTGTATGGAGAGTCAGGAAATTACCATGGATAAAGGAGGCAGCTGCATCTTGTATCAGGAGTATTTCTTATCAGAAGTGCAAGTTCTTAATTTCCTGACATTGGAATCTGTGTTCAGAGCATCTCTGGTGCTCTGCACTGTGCTGAGAGAATAGAGGGATGGTATTTTCTGGGAAAACATAGGAGTCTGAACTAGGGACCCTGAGCATGTTTAAAGCAGGAATGTTAAAGGAAGGGTTTTCTGGTTTCTCTTCCTAGGTTGGTTTTGGTGAGTTGCCGTTTGACAGCACGGACAACTTCAACAGCTGTCCCGATGTGTGTTTCCGGGTGGAAGATTACAACTTCTTGTGCCATAAGGTATGTGCTTGTGCTGTACTTCCTTCTCCTCCCTTTTTGCCATGAATCTAGTCTACTTGTGTCCCACTCTCCTATGCTGGATACAGTCTGCAGAAGCAGCATTAATTCAGCTGGAAAACTGCATTTAAAGCATTTAACAAGGCAGCAAAGCCTGCCTTTCTTGCAGAGGTATGGAGATAAATTTGTAATTTCAGCTACAGCATTCACAGCTGCAAAATCTGCTGCTGCTGGCCTGAGTTCAGTGTCTGGAGAGAGGAATGTTTGAGCTGCAGATGAACAGCAGTAAGAATGAATTTTGAGCTCCAACCTCAACTCAAGGTCCTGCCCTAGTTCCATGCTAATTTTGAATCTCTTGAGTTTAATGTGTTTGTGGTTCTGAGGGTAGGCATGGATAGAATAAAGTCTAGAAAAATATTGGAGATACAGATTCAAAATGTAGGGAAAATCAAAGTTACAGAGTCTGAACTTCTGAAATATCTTTGAGCTGCTCTGGCTCTGATTGGTAGTGCCCATTGGTGTGGTGCAGTGAGCAAGATGTCAGCGTTTTGGTTTCTCATTCCTCTTCAGGCATTTTTCTGTGGTCGCAGTGATTATTTCAAAGCTCTCCTTGAAGATCATTTCAGTGAGAGTGAGGAGCTACAGACACAGCCCAGTATTCCTGTGGTGACTCTGCATAACATCTCAGAAGACATCTTCATTCGCATCCTCTACTACATCTACAGTGATGATACAGAGGTGAGGCCACCTGAGCTCTGAAGTGTTTTCAGCAGTATTTTTCTAAATCTGGAGTAGGGTGTGTGTGTATATTCTTAAATTTTACTGACCTGCTCTGCTACTTCACTTTTGTCTCAGGTATCCACGTACTGGGATGTGCTGTTAGCCAGGCAGGGTTGTAGTTCATATTCATGATGTTCAGGAAGCAAATCCCTAGTCTTTTATCCCACACTAAAAATCTGGAAGTGAGGTTGTATGCTGTTTATTGACATGATAAATGCATGGCTTTGCAGCTTTCCCTCTTGGGCTCTGTGGAAAGGTATGGGAAGCATCTACCAGTAGATGGCAGATTGAACACATTTGGAGACCTGGATAGGTTGAGAGATTCTGCTTATATACTCTTGGCATCGTAGCCTACTTTTCCATTTGTAGCAAGTCATTATTTCCACTGTTTATTACTGGGGTGGGCAAAGATGCCACTGGGAGACCAGTGCCTTGCTGTGCTCAGTATCACAAGCAGTAACAAAATAGCCCTAACCCACTCAGTTTTCAGCCTAATGGACAATGCAGTAAATCCCAGCGTTTAATTAGCTTCCTGCTTTGGTTTTGTGGCAAATGCTTTCAGCAGGTCTCGCTGCAAGA
The DNA here is from genome assembly GCF_049639895.1 of Pseudopodoces humilis. Taxonomy (NCBI): domain Eukaryota; kingdom Metazoa; phylum Chordata; class Aves; order Passeriformes; family Paridae; genus Pseudopodoces; species Pseudopodoces humilis. The sequence goes on along the minus strand of NC_142212.1, from coordinate 10,022,337 downwards.
TCCCAGAACACATTCTGGCATCAGAGCAGTGACTGGAGATGCTGATGCACCTGCCAGTGTCACTTCCCCCAAGCAGTGTTTGTGCTCTGAGTTAGGTGCCACATACAGAGAGTGCACACAGCTGTGACCTTGTTTCTGCTGATCTGTTCACCTCCAGGTAGCAGTGAGGAGAGATGTGTTTGGTAGGCAGCAAGGGCAGGATTGCTACTGGTATGCCAGAGAGCTGATCCTTCACTTGCCTGCACTCTTCCCTCAGCCACTTGCTGACAGGGCAGGCAGAGGGGGAAAGAAGCTGTTTGAAGATCTTCCTGACCGTGTTCCCTTGCACTTCTCCAGTCTGCCTGCTCTCGTCATGATGACTCACAGGAAGGATGTTTCCCAAGCAGCTATTCCTTTCCAAGGGGTACCTCAGCTGCTCTGTCTGGGCTTGGGTCAGGAGGACAGACCAACAACAGTGTGTAGGAGTTAAAAGGATCTTACTCATATGTTTCCTGTGCAGAATGGTGCATAGCTTGGGTTTCAAACCGAGCAGCCAAGATGTGAGCTTCTGCAGAGAGTTCACCTGTCATGAGAAACTAGCAGAAAAAATGGTCAGGAAGACAGGAATATAGCTCAAGATCCACATGTACATGTGGAGTGTTCTCCCTGTCCTGTGTTTCTCCAGCCAAGTATCAGCATTCTCAATTCTGTGTTTTTCTTTGCAAAGGGTTTATGGTGTCTCTCTGCCATGCAGTAGTGGCTGCGTTTGCAGTTAGGGAGAAGAGTGTGTGCAGAGGACATGAAGGGTTCCAGACACAAAGAGAAGTTGCTGATCAGAATACTTGTGTAGGCTTGAGGGCAGTTCTTGGAGGAGCGTTTGCCAGGTTTGTCCTTAATGAAGCAGTTGGGATCGGTACTACTGGCTCAAACACCTCCAGCTCCTGAGGTTGCCACAGCATATGAAGGGACAAAGCAGCACTTGATTAATAACCCCAAGAGCTTTTTTTACCCCATGTGCATACATAGCCCTTGTGGCATGGCTCTCCTACATCTTGTATTCTCCTGCCCAGCTGCTGCAGGGTGTTACACAGCTGGGTCACTTGCTGGGAGCTGTCTCTCCAAACACAGGTGCAGACAGCTGTTGGGGAAGAAAAAATTCAGCTGTTTGCAGTTGTCAAAGTGAACAGCCACACGTATAGATGTGCACAGCAGTGTGTTTGCTGCTCAGTAGTTATCAGGAGAGTGGACCAGGCTGCACCAGTTACCATTTCTCCATCCAGATCAGCTGCTTTGTCTCTAAATGCAAAGGCCCTTGCCTCCTCCACAGCCAGGGCATGCAGTGTCCTGCAGATCCACTGTAACAATGGATGTGGGTAACTGCAATTCACATTAGCAGGAACAGAAAGAGACTCTAGCTCTAGGTTAGATGCAGATGGCTGACAAAAATAGGATTTGCCCGGCCAGGGGGAAGAGGCTGAATGAAGCTGGAGGTGGTGTCTCCAACTTTATCTACAGGTTTTTTTTATCAGATTACTTGCAAGTAGCCAAGAGGGAAATGAGAAGGTGGTTCTCTTGCTTAAGAGCCTTTAAATGTTGAAGGCCATTCACAACAGTTTAAGTTTGGGCATCTGGTCCATTAATTTAGTCCATTCTGAAAGCATGTTAGAGCTCCACTAGTATTTGATGTGCAAAGTATGTTCTTATCCAGTTGGGCCTTGCTTACAGTTTATTTTGTTTTCAATTTTCTGTCCTTGAGTGTACCCCCTGTGCCAGGGAGGTTGTGCTTGCTCTTAAGAGATTTTTCCATATTTTTCACAAAATGCGAGTCCAGCGGTATAAAATGGAAGGCAAAATGTGGGGACAAGGTTCTCTGTCCTGCCAGCCTCTTCTGTTTGTCTCTTGGAAGTATATCTGGTAAAAGCGACCTGCCACTGTCACACTGAACTTTTTTTAGCAGCCAGGTGCACTTGGGTGTTTTAGCACTGCCCTGTGATTAGCTAGAGGGGTTACCTGCAGCATGAGAATCTCCCTGCTGCACTTCAAATTCCTCTGTGGTAACTGAGGAGGAGATGCAGCCTGAAGGACAGAGCTCCTGTCTGTCCATAGCCAACACTTGTCCAGTAATGGGCCAAACAGCACATTAGCTTGCCAGTGACAAGCAGTGTGCTTAGGACTGGGCAGTAACTCCCCTCTGCACTGCCAGCTGTCTCCAGAGAACGCCTATGACGTGCTGTGTGTGGCAGACATGTACCTGCTGCCCGGGCTCAAGCGCCTCTGTGGCAGGACCTTGGCACAAATCCTCGATGAGGACAACATCATCAGCATCTGGAGAATTGCAAAGCTGTTCCAGCTGACCCGACTGGAGGACCAGTGCACAGAGTACATGGCCAAGATCATCGAGAAGGTACTGAAACACTCCCCATGGCAGTGACCACGTATGCCCAAGTATCTGAGCTACAGAGACAACAGATTGAATGGTTGTACTTTGGTCTGTAGTTAATGGTTGTGCTCTCTGGATGAATGTGCTTCTGGAAAATGAGCAGTATTTAAGTAGCAAAGCACACGGTGAGTTAGGACAGAGGAGGAGGAGTGTGGCGGTACCTGATGTCACCAAAATAAGCCAGATTTTGGTCCCTGGCTAGCACATCCCTGTGGAATGTGGGGGTGAAAAAGTTGCCCAAAAAGCTTTGCAAGTACCAGGGGCAGGTGATTTCCACTGAACTTTCAGTGACTGTGCCCAAGTAGCCATGGTGTTGCCTGAATACACTAGCTGCAGCCTGGAGAAGCCAAAGGGGTGTGTAGGGGAGATCTGTGCAGGAAATGTTTTTTGGTGTCTCCTGGGGGAAATTCTTTCTGGCATAATGCTCTAGATAGGAGAAATCACTGTGACCTCTGATCTTCTCCAGGATGACAAATCAAATAGTAGAGTTTTGCTCAGTAGGTAATTTGCTGTCAAACAGCAAGAGGGAATGAATTTAACACTGAAGTTTTCCCTATGGGGTTCAATTTAAGTGTTAACCTGAGTGATTATAGCTTAGTCTCAGGACTCTTGGAAGAAGTTGCCATATGGAAAGATAAACTAGAACCTATGCGGGGTTTTTATGCTGAGACAGATCTTTATAAATGGCTTGTGCAGTTCACATGGGAATGTAACATTTTCACCTGCAGCTTGAAAGGTGTGAAATTATTTTTGTCATGAGAAAACAATGAAGGAAATGGTTCTGGGGCTTTTACTTTGTTCAGTGTATAGCTTGGGAATGATGGACACATCAGTGTGTATCCAGATTCTGGGTTCTGAAAAAGGATTTAAAAGATGCTGAATATCCCAAGTAGAGACCAGAGTAGGGCTTTGCTTGTGAGTTCTGCGTTCTCTAGCTTGAGTGGGAGTCCTTGAACCCAGCGCTGGCAGTGTGTCTTCTTAAGGGTGCTGGCACAGACAGAGCCACCCCAGCTGATGTTCAGACATCAGTGGTTGCCAGCATCCTGTGGAGATGCACTGATGGCAGCAGGGAGAGATTTTGGCAATGTGGTAGCAGAGCAGAGCTCGGGAACCTGCTGTGTCTGGGCACAGTTCAATAGTGTAGACAGATGGAACCTGCCTCTCACCCATCATCACACCACAAGTTCCTGGGGAACCGGATGCAGAATCATTCATGGGTGACCCAATTCTGTCAGGTTGAGTACAGAGCAGAGCTCTGCTGGTGGTGGTGGGGCTGAATCAAAGGAGGATAGTCATTTGTGGCTCCCAGTTCTGAAATGGGCACAAGCACCCACTGGCTTCTTTGCTAGAAGACATTGCCCAAAAGTGTCTGGCAACAACTCCTGGTTCCTGCTGGGGAGCCTTTTTGGGGGGAATATGGTGTATGTGCATGTGCCCCAGTACCAGAACCAGGGATGCTTAGTTAGAGGGTGTTACAGGTCAGTGTTGGAGGTGCAGATTGTCTTCAGTTGAGACTGTTTATTGTTGGAGTATTACTGTTTCCTTTGGATGGATGGCAGGATGCATCTCCAAGTGGTGTCTGTAGGAGGATTTGGGCCTCTGCATACTCTAGCTTTCCTTGCTTTCCTGTGGGATCCTTTAACAGTGTCTGAGACCATTATCCCAACCCTTTGCATCTCTTTACCTGTCTTCTTGTCTTCCTAATGGTTCTCTTGTCCTTCTGGTCCAGCTGGTGGAGTTGGAGGAGTTTGCAGCTGCTGTGAAGGAGAACGCAGAGGCCGTGGAGGAGCGGCAGGAGACTGACTCCATCCCTCTGGTTGATGACATCCGCTTCCACATCACCAGCAATGTGCAGACTTACAGTGCCATTGAGGAAGCCAACCAGAAACTTGAAGCTCTAGAAAACCTTCTGGCCAGTATAGGGCTTGAGTGCTGATGTGTGCAACCCCTGCCTGTCATATGCAGCCTGCACAGCCCTCACTGTGTTGGCTCAGAGTGCAAGAACATCTGAGTCTGAATGTCCTGCTTCCCATTCTTTGTCTTCCTTCCCATCCACCTTCAGGCATGGTTTCCTTTTAATTTATTTGTGTCTGGACATTTGCATTTCTGGTTTGTGTTTGGTTTTACTTTGTTTCTCCTTTCAGAAGTAGCTCCCAAAGCTCAGCCTCAGTCAGTAGCTACTCCTTTGTTCAATACACTGTGAGGAGGAGACTGTTGGGAATGGTGAGGGAGCTGTTCTGGGGACTTCCTGCTGCCTGGGGTTAGAACCCATCCCGGTCTGTGGTTCAGTAACACACTTCCAAAACTGGCTTATGCCAGAATATTTGTTGAATTACCAGCAGCAGGGGAAGAAAACTGGATTAAAATCTTAATAAGTATATATGGGAAAGGAGGTCAGCACTGTCACTGGCAGAACTAGGCAGTGCTTTCCTAACAGGGGCACAGAGGTATTTGGCTATGTGGAAGGCACTGTCTTCACCTGCTATTTTAGTACTTAGATGGAAGAAAACAAAAAAAGTGGTTTCCAGGTCTTCCCTAGATTTTCATTGCTTTGAAGTACTCAGAATTTAAAAGCTTCACTTTCTGAACAAGCATCTTTGGGAATACAGCAGAGACCAGAATCCTTGCATTCTTAGAAAGCAGTAGCTTTCAATGCACAAAAGAAGGGAGAGCAGCCCTCTTTAAGAGGGGAAGTAAATACCTTCTTCTTGGAAACAGCACTTTTCCCTTTATTTTTGTCCATTGTGGTCAGGCAAGGCTGACTTGCTGGTGGGTCTGGGAAGAGGGATCACTGGAAATCTTTTTTAAAAGGAAAGGCGCCTTTTGGGTCTCTCACAGGGCTGCTGTCCCACTCTATGACCTTTTGGCTTTGCTCAGCCTTGAGTGTTGTAGCTTCATTGTTCTCCAGGAAATTCACTGTTTGTACTAATGAATGTTTTTGAATCCGTATTCTGCAGTAGATCATGTTATCTTGTGTTGTCTGTCTGGATTCTTAATGAGGGTCATGGTGTTCCTTCTCCTTGGCACTAATTAGCAGGTGATAACCCTGCATAAAGCTGGCCTTGCCAAATGGGGTGCCCTTGGAACTGTCTGTCTCTGGAATGGTGTGTTGGGAAGAGTCTCGGGTCTCCAGGGTGTGCTTTCCCAAGCTGTGCTTTGGGAGGGAGAAGAGGCATTGAGTGAAGCACATGGTGATCCTGCACAGGCACTGGGCTGCCATGACCACCTCACACAATCATTTTGGTCACTTCCTGAGGCAAGAGCTTGAAGTATACTGTGCCAGGTGTGCTTTTATTAGGTGATGTGGGAACTGAGCAAGGATCCCCTGCAGCTTCAGGGTGTTGTTTTCTGCAGTGGTGGTGGTACCTCGCATAGCTAAAAGGTTTGGCTTTTTGGGGTTTGGCAGGGACTTCCTTCAGGTGTGAATGTATTGGGAGGATGGGTTTTTCTTCTTTGCTGATCTCACCAGGTGAGACTGATACCCCACAGCAAGTGAGAGCTGCAGCCTCACTGCCTGTACCTCTCGTGCACTGAAGCTGTCGGCAGGTACGTGGGCAGGCTCTGGGCACCGCCTGCACTAAGCAGGCTGCACTCAGCAGTGCCAGAGGGGACTCTGGGCTTTGGCCACTGTGCTTGGGGAAAGCCAGACTTCTGGCAAAATCATGTGTCAGGATTGAGTTGCACTTAACAGAAGCTGGGGATAGAGCTGGGGTGGGGGGAGCAGGGGTGAGGTTCATTGATATAATTAAACCCCAGATGCTTGTGCACTTTGTCATCTGTGTTTAAGTGGTGTCTCTGGGGCAGGGGATGGTGGTGGCAGGGCTATTCAAGCAGTGTGTGTTTCAATTCTGTTTGAAAACCCTTATGAAGAAGTGCAAGGACTTGTGGTTTGTTTTCTGCAGTCAGGGTAAGGGTGGAGGGTGTCCCACCATGTGCACGGGAGTTGTGCATGGAAGCAGGAAGCAGCAGGACTTCTGTCTGGGACAGTGACATGGAGAGGAGCTGTGCATTTCTTGTGTGATTTGTGCAATGTACCCCCATGTCCACCTCTAAGCTCAGCGTGTCTTTGATAGGACCACCAAAGAGCCCAGCACTACTGATGAAGCTATCTCCATGTACTAGGGGAGGGTGAAGGGCAATCGAAGCAGCTTTAATATGAAGTCACATATGTTTTGGAGAAAGAAGAGTGAAAGGAGAACTGCTTGTTTTTCTTGCTGAGTGGAGTGTCAGGCTCATGAAAATCTGCTACAGAAACCGGCAGCTTAACTCAGCTAGTTCAGTTCCCCTATGCTTCTCCTCAGTATATGGCTGAAGATAGCACTGAACATAAGCAGGATGTTTCGTTTATCACATCTCTTCTCCTCCTCCAGCAGAAATTCCACTTCTGACATCTTGGCTTTCCACAACAGTGGTTGTGACAGCTCACAAGGCTTGCACAGAGCCACCAGAGAACAGAATGTGTGGCCTTTGCCTTCTGCTTGTACTGAGTGAGATACAGAAGCAGGATTCTCAAGGAATGTGCTAATGCTTTTCTCTGCAGATGCCTCAGCTGCTAAAGCAAATGGACACTGGCAGTGGGCAAAGCAGGAGGAAGGCAGAGGAGGAGCAGCAGTGCTGGGAAACATTTTCCATATGGCTGCTCTTGAATAATTCCATTCCTACATCCTTAAGCGTGGAGCAAGTGAGGCTGCAGTTGTACATGTGGGAGAAAAGGTCAGCGTGGCCTTTTGATCTGCCTCCCCAGCAGTGCAAGTCCACGTGGGCTTCCAAGCAAATGCCTCATCTGTCTGTGTGCACTTAGTGGTCACATCTGTGAGGCCTGTCAGATTGTCCAATTACTGGGGATCCTTTAACTCCCCCCACTATCCCTTTTGGCAAAATAGGGCTATCCAAAAGCATGCATAAGCAGATGGTCAGCATGCGGGCAAGGTCTCTAATTAAGATAAGCCAGGACAAAACTTAGATTTGAATTCACTTTATTCTTGCTGCAAATAATTTTATCACAAAATAAAAACCTTCTGATTTTTCTTCTGTTGCCGGTGTCCTTTTTGTGTTTTGTTGCCTCTGTCCTTTTTATTTACTACTAGCCATTTGCCGAATCAAGAAGATTGTAAAATTTACTAGAGCGACATTATATTTAAGAAGAAACCTGTAAGCATGTGTGCAACAATAAAATAGTTTATTTCACTATATCTGCTCCAGCTGTGGTCTTTTTGTTACTGACTGACAAGATCAGTGTGGCTTTTGTGAAAGGGCTCTGTGGGCTCCTTCAGTTTCCCTTGTGCAGGCCAAGGACTGGTTCTGTACTGTGTGGCTTCCAAACAATGTGTACAGTCCTGACAGAACAGGTGAATAAAGCATTAACTCGTTTTTACTGTCTTCTTTCTCCAAGGATTATTCCCTTTCTTTAGCAGCACCGGGGCACAGGCTTGGTCACTGCCATGGTTGTTTGTTAGGGAGGTGATGTTGTTAACAGGTAAGTTGTCTTTCCCTTTCCTCTTGTCATCTTGTGCCCCTGCCATTGATGACTGTCTTTTATATGCAAGGATTGAGATTTTTCAGCCTTTGTGCTTAACTACTCTGACTTGTTCAGTGCACTCCTGGAGTCAAAGCCTGTGTTTTCTCCAAAACTCTGCTGAAGTGTCTGGTCAGTCCTTCCTCTCTGAGGACACAGGCACCTGTTTTCTTATCTGCTTTCTTGTATGCCTGGGTGGCTGCAACTTTTTGGCTAAAGGCAATAGCTGAGCTGTCTGTGCAGCCCCTGTTGACTTCAGAGCATGACTGGCATTCAGGGAATGAGCATTCATCTTGTCCTTATTGCTCTGTGTAGGAACATGGAATTTTCAGAGGGGAGATACTAATAACATCTGAATGACTAATGCTGTTGAAGGGAGGGCTTGGAAGAATTCAAGGCTTAATCAGATTTTTGAGGCTCAAGGATCACAGGTTTGGGAGCCGAAATGTGTGCTCAGCTTCCAGGGATGAGTGATCCTGGCTAGATCTGCTGATGGGAAACCATGGCTTGGCTTGGTTCTCTGCTCACAGGGGGTAGGTGTGCTGAGATGCAGGTTTTTATTTTACCTTCTAAGCTAAAACAGATTTGACAAAACAAATTAATTGAGAGGCCACACCAGCAAACCATTTATTATAGTCGGGGCCTATTTTACATAAAGGTGCTGGCTCTGCTGGGGTTGCTGCATGCCTTGAGGAAGTGCTGAGGGAAAAGGACAGAGAACCCTTTTTTAGGCTGCAAATGGTTTTGAGTCTGGAAATTGGAGATGGGTTATTGGCAATAACCAAGTCAAGGGCTGCAGAGGAGCAGTGAATTAGGGAACAACAGCCACATCTGGCTGCAGGTATGGACATGCAGATCCTGAAGCCAAAGTCAAGCTGTGAACTTCAAACTCGTATGTGATCAGCATCTTGGGGGGAAAAGGGGGTGAGCATGCACATTCCCTTTGCTTTTCCCCATTGTGGTTAACTTTGTAAGCATAAAAGTGCAGGGCAAGCTTTGAAGGGCATTTCAGCAGATTAAAGAAAGCCTTGGAAGAGAATCAGTACCATGCAAACAACTAGCTCTGGTCCCAATGGACTGGCTGCCAGTTCCCAAAATAAGCTCTGAAAATGAGTGTGAGAGCTTTCCTCTCCCTCCTGTTACCAGCAGAGCAAGCTCAAGGGGAAAGAGAGCAGGATTAGAAAGTGAGATTGCTCACTCATGACAACAGCAGTCTGCCTTGTCTGTTCGCGGTAGTGAGCAGCTATGGCAGAAGGCAAGGCTGCTGCTTTGGCATGTTGGGTTAGGAAAAGGAGGTGAAAGGAGTGCTATGGTGTGGTCAGATGCTTCTGTTCATGGGCTCAGGGAAGGGTAGATTTGGTCCAAAATAACTTGATGTAACTTCCCCATGCAGGAAACCAAGCTGGTCTGTGTTGCACTGTGATGTCATTGAAACTCCAGTAAGGAAAATGCCTCCCTCTTTATTCTTTCATAACTTCTTTGTGAGCCAGAGTCATCCCAGTACGATTTGTACAAGACTGTGACAGTGATGAGCTGTATGAGGCAGGCTGTGCAGAGACCTGCTCTGAGGGGAAGGCAAGCTGGTGTGTTAATTACTGCTCCTTGGGATGTGGTTTAGGAGCTGAAGGCTGATCTTTCATATCAAGGCTAAGTTGACATTGTAGCTCTCCTGTCTGCTCAGAAGGATTTATTCTAACATGTTCTTGGCACAGCATAGCAGAACTACCAATATTTCTATTAATTTTATTAAGCTTGCTTCTGTAACAGGAGCCAGCAATCTGCTCTCTAGAGCTCCTTCCATCCCCTTTCTCCATGCATCTAAAACGAAAAATTATCCAGGAGTTTCAGAAGAAGTTGGCTGGTGGCAAGTTCAGTCTCCTTCCCTTTTCCAAAGTCTCTTCTTGAGAAGCTGAAAATGCTTCAGGTGAGTTGTTTTCTGCTGTGCTGCTTCTCTGGTCTGGGTGCCAGTCAGGCACAGCATCTTCAAAGCTGTTCAGGGTGCTGTTTCTGGCTATGCTGCTCCTGGGGTGACTGCTCCTTCTCTTGCTGGAGGCAGGGGAGATGGTATTTCTTATTTACTGATTTTGTGACCTTTTCCAATCAGGTGTGCAATTAAACATCAGTCTTCCCAGTCTGAAAGCACACAAGGGGCCGGTACTTCTTGCTCTGCCAGTTTAGACTTTACTGGGGATCCAGGACTCGCCAGTCACACAAGTGCCTCAGGGCTGGGTTTTGGCACAGACCAGCCCCAGCAGGGGATGTACATAAGCTCAGCATGGGAGGAGAGGACTTGGCTTTAAGTGCACGGGGTGAACCCTGGAAGCTTTTGATGTGACAAAGACAAGGGCTGCCCTGTGCAGCCCACAGGGAGGATGGCTCACTGCTGTCATTTCAGCATGAGGCTGACCCTGCAGTCCAGCCAGAGGGAAAAGCTGTTTTTTTTGTTTTCCTCTGTATGGGGAGCCTGAGTTGTTTATTTGCTAAAAAGATCTGCTCCAGGGTTCACTGTGTCAGCCTGCAGAGAGCTTTGCTGGTTTGCCATTGCATGGTTGTTTTATGTAAATGAAGACAAGATGCTGACACAAAGGCTTCTGACTTTGGGAGGGCTGGAAAGCTCAGCTTTTCCTGGGGCTCTGTCTCATGCCAGGGTTTACTGTGCTCTGGCAGAAGTTTGCTTGCCTCTGGTCATGAACCTTCCTAAGGTACCACTTGTCCTTTGCCCCTGAGCTGCCATTCCTTTCCCTCTGCCATTCTTGTCTCTGTGTTTTCTTAGAAGACAAGTGTTTTCCATGCTTGACATCTTGCCCTCCCATCAGCTCCCCCCCAGGCCAAGTAGCTTTCTTCTCCAAGTTCCATTTGGATAGCACATATCATGCAATCTCTCCAAACTCTTAATTGGTCTCTTAGGAATTGTTTTTCATCTGAATTCCTGGAATGTTCCCATACACTGGAGTTTCCTCCAGACAGAAGGGAAATTAATCCTGTGTCACTCCCTTCCGAGGAGTGGTGGCCATGGGAATGCTGGTTGTTTGGCTTGTGCCTGTTGGGAGATGTGGGTTCTGCAGTGTTTGCTCACAGTTGTGGCAGTTTTGCATAATAAGGCAGCTGTTTGGAGAGCAGCAGGAAGGTGAGTGGTGGCTCCACATCAGCAGCTTCCTCATCAGAGGGAGAAGGAGGGCAAAGGAGACTTGTGCTTATATGTGGAGAGAAGAGGAAATAGCTGATCAACCCCCCACTTCTGAGAGGCTGGGTGAGCAGGAATGCTGTTGGCAGGCAGTCAGGCATGTGTGTGGCACCGGTGTCTCTGGTGCTGTGGTGGCACCTGCACAACCCTTCAGCTCCATCTCCCTTTTCCTGTGATGAAATTCTGCTGGAAGCTGGGCAGGACAGTGGCAGGTGGAGAGGTGTGAGACCCTGCTCACCCCCAGCAGCAGCTCTGCAGCAGTGGCTTGCAGCCCCACTTCTCCCTCCTCTGATGCCTAACCAGCAGCAAATGGAAGTGAAGCACTGTGGGTTACACACTGAGCAGATCTGAATTAAAATTCTTCACCGCTCACTGGAGCTGCAGCCTTTGCTGCTCTCGGTGCCTGAGCCTGGGCTGTGTGCTGGGCTGTGTGGTGCCAGAAGTCTGACAGAGGCATGGTCCCTGTTGCACTGTGACACCTCTTACGTCCCAATGGTGATGCAGGCTGTCTGTCCTTGCCAGGGGGACTGGAAGCTAAGGAGCTCTTCCCCTCACCCTGACACTGCTCTGGCTCCTGCTTTACCATTCATTGGCTGATCCCCTCCTTGTAGCTACCCCCAGGGCCAGCCTTGGATAACAAGGGACTGAGGACAGGCTGAGGGAAGAGAAAAAGGCGAAAGCTTCAGGGTTCCTGATCACTTTCTCACAGGATCAGAGTAGAAGCCAGGCTAAAAACAGGAAGGTCACCTATGGCTGTGACAGCTCACCAGCCATCATGTGGTGACACAGGGAGAAGTGCACATCCAAAAGAGCTCCTTTGTGCTGGTGCTGCCCCCAGCCTTGTGAAGGACTGTCCCCTCCCTCCTGTGCTCAGTCCCTGTCTCAGCACCATGGTGTGCTCCCTCCAGTGACTCTCAAAACTGTGATGAGCTTAATAAACCATCAAAATATCAGAAGAGCGAGCTGTGGACTTGCCAGAGTTAAAGCAAATGTTGTTACTAATGATGTTTCTTACTAGCATGGTGTGCCTGCTGGCTTGGTGAAAAGCCCAGCTCTGTTGTCTGTGTTGATGGGCATCAAAGCCCTCGGCCAGAGCTTCTGACCTGGTGGGCTGGGATGTGATCAGACACAGAGCCTGCACAGGGCTGCAGAAGGAGAATATTATGCTCTTGATTTAGTGACTTGAGGCATAAGGAAGTTGAAATGAGTTGATGAAGGTTGCAGGTTGGGTCTGGTGGTGCTAATGACTGGCCAGAGGGGTGGCATGACTGCATGCTGTCCTGTCCTGTGCTGCAGCAGTCCTCACGTGTTTTGGAGTGTGAGTGGCTGGGGAGCCCTCAAACAAGTGACTTGTCTTGAAGCATGGAGAGGAGAGCAGGAGAGGACCTTGTGGCTGCTCTTTGGCCCAGCCCCACTCTCTGGACAGGAGGGGCATTTCTGCAGCGTGGGACACTGACAGCACCAACCCTAGCTCTGGATGGGCCAGGAGCTCTGATGGCATCTGGGCACTGCCTGGAAGCTGAGAGCATCAAAGCCACTCCCCAGCCTGATCTGCAGTGACAGCTGAGGACAAAATGTAGGATTTAATTAGCAGTTGCTCCTGGCCATGGTGCAGATGCTTCCTGTTGGAATTGTGTTTAGTTCAGGACCAACATCATGTTTTATAAGGCTTTTAAAAGCATGGGAACCAGGTGTTGAAGCAGTCTGAGTTTGCCTGTTACTGCACATCCTCCACCAGCTCCACACTGTTGTTTAATCTGGGCTGTGGGAAGCGCTTTGGAATGGTCACCAATGACACCTCAGACACGCTCTGTTCAGAAAACATAACTTTATTATTAGTTGCAATATACATTGTATTCCTTTAAGAATCCTAAACTTGTATATGGTTTTTCCACTGAAAATACATGTGTATGTATATATGTTTTTATATATGTATATATATATATATATATATATAATGTATCTTATTGAACTGGAACACAACAGAACAAAAGAGACAACCTCAGGAATTACTTGTAAAAGGAAATGTGATCCCAACGGGTTTGTGCTGGCAGTGTGCTAAGGTGAGTGGTATAAAAAGGACAGGCTAAATAGAAAACATGATGGGTTAGGCAGTGGGAAATGGCCTCTCAGTGCTACAGGTGGTGATATATACAGTAGTTACACGTTGCTATTGCTCAGTCACGAGTGCCACCTGTTCTCCAAGGCAGAGCAGACTCTCGTGAGGCTCTGCACAGCAACATTCATAAGGCTAGCTGTGCTCCCTGCAAGTGGTACCTGCCAGTTGGAAATAGAGTGTAATTACATTTCCCTCAGCAGCTGCTCTGCTCATTGCTAATCTGGTCAGCCAAGGAAGAATTCCTCTGGGGCTTGGTGAAACCTAACTGGGTCAGTATAAAGGAGCTTACAGGCAGGGAAAGGGATCAGCAACAGCAGAGAGAGCTGAAATGTGCAGTTCAGTGTCTCACCTGGTGCAGGCTGATTTGTTCCCGACTCCTTCCCACTGCACTCATTTCCCCACCTGCCAAGGAGCTGTGGCCCCTCTCTGCTCAGCAGCCAGCCCAGGGGTCTGTGGGGTCAGCATGGGCAGTGCCCAGCTTCTTTTGGATAGGTTTCACTGTGTAAATTGCCTCAGAAGGTAACTCTTCAGAAAAGTGGCTGAGGGTGGCAATACCTGCTGCTGTGCCATGGCTTTGGGGTCATTTGGCTTTTTTGTTGTCGTTGTTCATTGCAGGTTTTGTTTGTTAACCTTTATTTCTAACACAGCCTCCCCAGGCCATGTGCCACTGCTGAGCTTAGCTATAGACAGAAGGACAAGTCTTCCCCAGATAATGTAATTTGTTTCCCTTTATTTCTGTTCATCTGCAGATGTTTCTTGGGTGAAAGGACACATTTTAGCAAAGGCACTGACAACAGACTTTCCTCTGCCAGGTTGAAGGGAGCGGTCGGGCTCTGACCTTTCTGCTGAAGGGTCACTTCCCTCTCCCCTCCTGCAAAGTGCTTGTCACTTTGGAAGGGATGTAAAGAATGTGGGCATTGATTTACTCCTCCTGACTTCCTCAAGAAAAGTGCTTTCAAAAATCCTATCCTTAAGTCATCATCTTGCTACTACCCCCGCAACGTCTGTCACCTCTGGATCACACCCACTTGTTTCCCCTTCCAGCTGAAGAAGGAGGTGAGATTTATCACTGCTGTAGTGTTTCACTTCTTGCTGTCTTTCTCTAGCAGCATCTGGCCAGGAGGGAGCTTGCTCAGGCAAGAGAAATTGCCTCAAGACAGGCTGCTGGAAGATGGGAAGTGGGTGACCTGCTCATTGCTCCTTCCCAGAGTGTCACCAGAGGTTTAGCAGGGGCTGCTGAGAACAGCCGATTGCACTGCAATAATATTTCAATAAAAAGCTGGCGTTGC